>NC_029786.2:27915909-27919033 GCF_000816755.2 Arachis ipaensis | reverse complement strand
CTGACTAAAAAGTGTCCTTCTGACATGCTTTCAGAATGGACCATCCTGGATATATTCTATGATGGTCTATCTGAATTGGCTAAGATGTCATTGGATACCTCTGCAGGTGGATCCATTCACCTAAAGAAAACGCCTGCAGAAGCTCAAGAACTCATTGACATGGTTGCTAATAACCAGTTCATGTACACTTCTGAGAGGAACCCTGTGAGTAATGGGACGCCTATGAAGAAGGGAGTTCTTGAAATTGATACTTTGAATGCCATATTGGCTCAGAACAAAATATTGACTCAGCAAGTCAATATGATTTCTCAGAGTCTGAATGGAATGCAAGCTGCATCCAACAGTACTCAAGAGGCATCTTCTGAAGAAGAAGCTTATGATCCTGAAAACCCTGCAATAGCAGAGGTAAATTATATGGGTGAACCCTATGGAAACACCTATAACCCATCATGGAGAAATCATCCAAATTGAGCAAGCTGCCAAGTTTCTTGGTGCAATCATGAAGCTGAATGCCAAATTATTTGGTATTGAGACTTGGGAAGATGAACCTCCCTTGTTCACCAATGAACTAAGTGATCTGGATCACCTGAGATTGCCTCAGAAGAAACAGGATCCTGGAAAGTTCGTAATACCTAGTACCATAGGCAACATGATCTTTGAAAAGGCTCTGTGTGACCTTGGTTCAGGGATAAACCTCATGTCCCTCTCTGTAATAAAGAAACTGGGAATTTATGGGGTACAAGCTACTAAAATCTCATTAGAGATGGCAGACAATTCAAGAAAACAGGCTTATGGACAAGTAGAGGACGTGTTAGTAAAGGTTGAAGGCCTTTACATCCCTGCTGATTTCATAGTCCTAGATACTGGGAAGGATGAGGATGAATTCATCATCCTTGAAAGACCCTTCCTAGCCACAGCAAGAGCTGTAATTGATGTGGACAGAGGAGAATTGATCCTTCAATTAAATGAGGACAACCTTGTGTTTAAAACTCAAGGATCTCTCTCTGTACCCATGGAGAGGAAGCACAGTAAGCTTCTCTCATTGCAGAGTCAACCAGAGCCTCCACAGTCAAACTCTAAGTTTGGTGTTGGAGAGTCTCAACAATGCTTTGAACATCTGTGAGGCTCCATGAGAGCCCACTGTCAAGCTATTGACATTAAAGAAGCGCTTGTTGGGAGGCAACCCAATTTTTATCTAATTTCTATTTTTATTGCTTTTCATGTTTTATTAGGTTCATGATCATGTGGAGTCACAAAATAAATATAAAAATTGAAAACGGAATCAAAAATAGCAGAAAAAAAATCACACCCTGGAGGAAGACCTTACTGGCATTTAAACGCCAGTAAGAAGCATCTGGCTGGTGTTCAACGCCAGAATAGAGCATGGTTCTGGCGCTGAACGCCCAAAATGGGCAGCATCTGGGCGTTTGAACGCCAGAATTGCACCCTGGAGAAGAGCTGGCGCTGAACGCCCAGAACAAGCATGGTTCTGGCGTTCAACGCTAGAAATGGGCAATAAATAGGCGTTCAACGCCCAGAACAAGCACCAATCTGGCGCTGAACGCCCAGAGTTGTGTGCAAGGGCATTTTGCATGCCTAATTTGGTGCAAGGTTGTAAATCCTTAAACACCTCAGGATCTGTGGACCCCACAGGATCACCTCAGGATCTGTGGACCCCACAGGATTCCCACCTACCTCCACTCACTTCTCCTCACCCCTCTTTCACACAATCCCATAAACACTCTTCCCCAAAACTCTTCACCAATCACCTCAATCCCTCTTCCCTATCACCACTTCACCACTCACATCCATCAACTCTTCCCCATAAACTTACCTCATAAACACCACCTACCTTCAAAATTCAAAAGCAATTTCCCACCCAAACCCACCCTATATGGCCGAAACCTTAACCCCCCTCCCTTCCCTATATATAGCCCTCCATTCTTCTTCAAATTCACACAACACAACCCTCTCTTCCCCTTCATGACCGAAACACATCTCCCTCTCCTTCTCCTCCATTTCTTCTTCTTCATCATCTATTCTTTATTCTCTTGCTCGAGGGCGAGCAAAAATTCTAAGTTTGGTGTGGTAAAGGCATAAGCTTTTTGTTTTTCCATTACCATTGATGGCACCTAAGACCGGAGAATCCTCTAGAAAAGGGAAAGGAAAGACAAAAGCTTCCACCTCCGAGTCATGGGAAATGGAAAGATTCATCTCCAAAGCTCATCAAGACCACTTCTATGATGTTGTGGCCAAGAAAAAGGTGATCCCTGAGGTCCCTTTCAAGCTCAAGAAGAATGAGTATCCGGAGATCCGACATGAAATCCAAATAAGAGGTTGGGAAGTTCTAACAAAACCCATCCAACAAGTCGGCATCCTAATGGTTCAAGAGTTCTATGCCAATGCATGGATCACTAGGAACCATGATCAAAGTAAGAACCCGGACCCAAAGAATTATCTCACCATGGTTCGGGGGAAATACTTAGATTTTAGTCCGGAAAATGTGAGGTTGGTGTTTAACTTGCCTATGATGCAAGGAAATGCACGCCCCTACACTAGAAGGGTCAACTTTAATCAAAGGTTGGACCAAGTTCTCATGGACATATGTGTGGAAGGAGCTCAATGGAAGATTGACTCCAAAGGCAAGCCGGTTCAATTAAGAAGACTGGACCTCAAGCCTGTGGCTAGAGGATGGTTGGAGTTCATCCAACGCTCCATCATCCCCACTAGCAACCGATCTGAAGTTACTGTGGATCGGGCCATCATGATTCATAGCATCATGATTGGAGAGGAAGTAGAAGTTCATGAAGTCAGCTCCCTTGAATTCTACAAAATAGCCGAAAAGCCCTCTCCTGGGGCAAGGCTAGCTTTTCCTCATCTTATTTGCCATCTATGTTACTCAGCTGGAGCTTTCATAGAAGGAGACATTCCCATTGAGGAAGAGAAGCCCATCACTAAGAAAAGAATGGAGCAAGCAAGAGAGCCCATTCATGGATCTCAAGAGACACATGAAGCTCATCACCATGAGATCCCGAAGATGCCTCAAATGCATTTTCCCCCACAAAACTACTGGGAGTAAATTAACACCTCCCTAGCAGAATTAAGTTCCAACATGGGACAACTA
>NC_029786.2:27871486-27915794 GCF_000816755.2 Arachis ipaensis | reverse complement strand
AAAAATGTTTTAATTCAAAAGAACAAGAAGTACATGAGTTTCGAATTTATCCTTGAACTTAGTTTAATTATTTTGATGTGGTGACAATACTTATTGTTTTCTGAATGAATGCTTGAACAGTGCATATGTCTTTTGAAGTTGTTGTTTAAGAATGTTAAATATGTTGGCTCTTGAAAGAATGATGACAGGGAGACATGTTATTTGATAATCTGAAAAATCATAAAAATGATTCTTGAAGCAAGAAAAAGCAGCAAAGAACAAAGCTTGCAGAAAAAAAAAATAGAAAGAAAAAGAAAAAGCAAGCAGAAAAAGCCAAAAGCTCTTAAAACCAAGAGGCAAGAGCAAAACGCCAGTAACCCTTAAAACCAAAAGGCAAGGGTAATAAAAAGGATCCCAAGACTTTGAGCATCAGTGGATAGGAGGGCCTAAAGGAATAAAATCCTGGCCTAAGCAGCTAAACCAAGTTGTCCCTACCCATGTGCTTGTGGCGTGAAGGTGTCAAGTGAAAACTTGAGACTGAGCGGTTAAAGTCAAGGTCCAAAGCAAAAGAAGAGTGTGCTTAAGAACCCTGGACACCTCTAATTGGGGACTTTAGCAAAGCTGAGTCACAATCTGAAAAGGTTCACCCAATTATGTGTCTGTGGCATTTATGTATCCGGTGGTAATACTGGAAAACAAAGTGCTTAGGGCCACGGCCAAGACTCATAAAATAGCTGTGTTCAAGAATCATCATACTGAACTAGGAGAATCAATAACACTATCTGAACTCTGAGTTCCTATAGAAGCCAATCATTCTGAACTTCAATGGATAAAGTGAGATGCCAAAACTATTCAAGAGGCAAAAAGCTACAAGTCTCGCTCATCTGATTGGAGCTAAGTTTCATTGATAGTTTGAAATTTATAGTATATTCTCTTCTTTTTATCCTATTTGATTTTCAGTTGCTTGGGGACAAGCAACAATTTAAGTTTGGTGTTGTGATGAGCGGATAATTTATACGCTTTTTGGCATTGTTTTTAGTATGTTTTTAGTAGAATCAAGTTACTTTTAGGGATGTTTTCATTATTTTTTATGTTAAATTCACATTTCTGGACTTTACTATGAGTTTGTGTGTTTTTCTATGATTTCAGGTATTTTCTGGCTGAAATTGAGGGACTTGAGCAAAAATCAGATTCAGAGGTTGAAGAAGGACTGCTGATGTTGTTGGATTCTGACCTCCCTGCACTCAAAGTGAATTTTCAGGAGTTACAGAACTCAAAATGGCGCTCTTCCAATTGCGTTGGAAAGTAGACATTCAGGGCTTTCCAGCAATGTATAATAGTTCATACTTTGGCCGAGTTTAGATGACGTAAAGGGGCGTTGAACGCCAGTTCTACGCTATTGTCTAGAGTTAAACGCCCGAAACAAGTCACAAACCAGAGTTGAACACCAGAAATACGTTACAACCTAGAGTTCAACTCCAGAAAGAGCCTCTGCACATGTAACATTCAAGCTCAGCCCAAGCACACACCAAGTGGGCCCCGGAAGTGGATTTATGCATCAATTACTTACTTCTGTAAACCCTAGTAACTAGTTTAGTATAAATAGGACTGTTTACTATTGTATTAGACATCTTTGGACGCCTAGTTCTTAGATCATGGGGGCTGGCCATTCGGCCATGCCTGGACCTTTCACTTATGTATTTTCAACGGTAGAGTTTCTACACTCCATAGATTAAGGTGTGGAGCTCTGCTATTCCTCAAAGATTAATGCAAAGTACTACTGTTTTTCTATTCAATTCAACTTATTCTGCTTCTAAGATATTCATTCGCACTTCAACCTGAATGTGATGAACGTGACAATCATCATCATTCCTTATGAATGCGTGCCTGATAACCACTTCCGTTCTACCTTAGATTGAATGAGTATCTCTTAGATCTCCTAATAAGAATCTTCGTGGTGTAAGCTAGATTGATGGCGGCATTCATGAGAATCCGGAAAGTCTAAACCTTGTCTGTGGTATTCCGAGTAGGATTCAGGGATTGAATGACTGTGACAAGCTTCAAACTCGTGAGTACTGGGCGTAGTGACAGACGCAAAAGGAGGGTGAATCCTATTCCAGTATGATCGAGAACCTCAGATGATTAACCGTGCTGTGACAGAGCATTTGGACCATTTTCACAAGAGGATAGGATACGGCCATTGGCAAGGGTGACGCCTCCAGACGATTAGCCATGCAGTGACAGCGCATCGAACTATTTTCCAGAGAGGATCAAAAGTAGCCATTGACAGCGGTGATGTCCTTACATAAAGCCAACCATAGAAAGGAGTAAGACTGATTGGATGAAGACAGCAGGAAAGCAGAGGTTTAGAGGGACGAAAGCATCTCCATACATTTATCTGAAATTCTCACCAATGATATACATAAGTATTTCTATCTTTATTTTCTGTCTATTTATTATTAATATTCGAAAACTCCATAACTATTTGATATCCGCCTGACTGAGATTTACAAGGTGACCATAGCTTGCTTCAAGCCGACAATCTCCGTGGGATCGACCCTTACTCACGTAAGGTTTATTACTTGGACGACCCAGTGCACTTGCTGGTTAGTTGTATTGAAGTTGTGAATGAAAAACAATTTATTAAGACGTGCGTACAGAGTTTCTGGCGCCGTTGCCTGAGATCACAATTTCGTGCACCAACTCTCTGTCCATTGACAGTGAACCTGTTGTCTGGATCTTTATCTTGAAGTTCTATATGCCCATAAGGTGATACACTAGTAATCACATATGGTCCCTTCTAACGAGATTTCAGTTTCGCAGGGAATAATTTGAGTCTTGAATTGAAGAGCAGGACCTTTTCTCCTGGTTCAAAGACTTTGGAGGCTATCTTCCTGTCATGCCACCTTTTTTCTTTTTCTTTATAGATCTTAGCATTTTCAAATGCAGCTAGGCAGAATTCATCCAACTCATTTAGTTGGAGTAGCCTTTTTTCTCCTGCTGCTTTAGCATCAAGGATGAAGAATCTAGTGGCCCAATAGGTCTTGTGTTTTAGTTTCACTGGCAAATGACAGGATTTCCCATACACCAGCTGATATGGTGAGGTTCCTATAGGGGTTTTGAAAGCTGTTTTGTATGCCCATAGAGCATCATCAAGCTTTCTAGCCCAATCCTTTCTAGAGGCGCTTACTGTCCTCTCTAGGATTTGCTTTAGTTCTCTATTTGAGACTTCAACTTTCCCATTTGTTTGGGGATGATATGGTGTTGCCACTTTATGGCGAACTCCATAACAGCTTAAGACAGAATCAAGCTGTCTGTTGCAGAAATGAGTACCTCCATCACTGATCAGTGTTCAAGGGACACCAAACCTGCTGAAGATATTCTTTTGGAGGAACTTCATCATTACTCTAGTGTCATTAGTAGGTGATGCTATTGCTTCAACCCATTTAGACACATAGTCTACTGCCACTAGGATGTAAGTGTTTGAATTTGAAGGTGGGAAGGGTCCCATGAAGTCTATACCCCACACATCAAACAACTCAATCTCTAGGATTCCTTGTTGAGGCATATCGTGACCATGAGAGAAATTGCCAGCCCTTTGGCAACTGTCACAGTTACAAACAAACTCCCTAGAATCCTTGAAGAGTGTGGGCCAATAGAAGCCACTTTGGAGAACCTTTGTGGCTGTTGGCTCACCTTCAAAGTGTCCTCCATAGTCTATACCATGGCAATGCCATGGGATTCTCTGTGCCTCTTCTTCAGATACACAGCGTCAAATTATTTCGTCCGAGCATCTCTTAAAGAGATATTGTTTATCCCACAAGTAGTACTTTGCATCATGCATGAGTTTCCGGGCTTGCTGCCTGTTGTACTCTTTGGGAATGAATCTTATAGCCTTGTAATTTGCAATGTCTGCAAACCAAGGTGCTGTCCAAATGGCAAAGAGTTGCTCATCTGGAAAGATTTTGAATATGTCAGTGGAGGGAGGAGAAGTCACTGCCACTGGTTCAATCTGAGACAAGTGGTCAGCCACTTTATTTTCTGTGTCCTTTCTATCTCTAATTTCTATATCAAACTTTTGCAGGAGTAATATCCATCTTATGAGCCTGGGCTTAGAATCCTGCTTGGTGAGTAGATACCTCAGAGCAGCATGGTCAGTATAGATAATGACCTTAGATCCTACCAAATAGGACCTAAACTTGTCAATGGCATAAACCTTTGCAAGTAATTCCTTTTCTGTAGTGGTATAGTTCTTCTGTGCATCATTCAGAATACGACTGGCATAATAAATGACGTGCAGAAGCTTGTCATGTCTCTGCCCCAAAACTACGCCAATGGCATGGTCACGGGCATCACACATCAATTCGAATGGTAAGTCCCAGTTGGGTGCAGAGATTACAGGCGCAGTGATAAGTTTAGCTTTCAGAGTCTCAAAGGCTTGCAGACACTCTTGGTCAAAGACGAATGGAGTGTCAGTGGTTAATAAGTTGCACAGAGATTTTGCAATTTTAGAAAAATCTTTTATAAACCTTCTGTAGAATCCTGCGTGTCCAAGGAAACTTCGGATTCCTTTGATATTAGTAGGTGGTGGTAATCGCTCAATCACCTCCACCTTAGCTTGATCCACTTCTATTCCCTTATTTGAAATCCGGTGCCCAAGAACAATGCCTTCAGTCACCATGAAGTGGCATTTTTCCCAGTTCAAAACTAGGTTTGTCTCTTGGCATCTCTTCAGAACTAGGGCCAAATGGTCAAGGCAGGAGTCAAATAAGTCTCCAAAGACAGAGAAGTCATCTGGTGCACAAAATTGTGATCTCAATGGCGCCAAAAATTTGGTACGTACTATCATAATCTCAATTCTTCTTCACAACTTCGCACAACTAACCAGCAAGTGCACTGGGTCGTCCAAGTAATAAACCTTACGTGAGTAAGGGTCGATCCCACGGAGATTGTCGGCTTAAAGCAAGCTATGGTCATCCTTGTAAATCTCAGTCAGGCGGATTCAAATGGTTATGGAATTTTGATAATTAAAATATAAATAAAATAAGATAGAAATACTTATGTAATTCATTGGAGGGATTTTAGATAAGCGTAATAAGATGCTTGTTGCTTCTGAACCTCTGCTTTCCTATTGCTTTCATCCAATCATTCATACTCCTTTCCATGGCAAGCTGTATGTTGGGCATCACCATTGTCAATGGCTACTTCCCGTCCTCTAAGTGAAAATGGTCCAAAAGCATTGTCACCGCACGGCTAATCATCTGTCGGTTCTCGATCATGTTGGAATAGGATCCGTTGATCCTTTTGCGTCTGTCACTACCCCCAACACTCGCGAGTTTGAAGCTCGTCACAGTGATCTCTTCCCAGATCCTACTCGGAATACCACAGACAAGGTTTAGACTTTCCGGATCTCAAGAATGACCGCCAATAATTTTAGCTTATACCACGAAGACTCTGATCTAAACCAGGAGGCTAAGAGATAAACGCTCAAGCTATTGCAGATAGAACGAAAGTGGTTGTCAGGCACGCGTTCATAGGTGAGAATAATGATGAGTGTCACAGATCATCACATTCATCATGTTGAAGTGCAAGCGAATATCTTTAAATAGAAATAAGCTTGAATTGAATAAGAAAACAATAGTACTTTGCATTAATTCATGAGGAACAGCAGAGCTCCACACCTTAATCTATGGTGTGTAGAAACTCTACCGTTGAAAATACATAAGTAATGAAGGTCCAGGCATGGCCGAGTGGCCAGCCCCCTAAACGTGATCTCTCAAGGTAAAATTATTCAAAGACTAACCAGAGATATAAAATAAATCACTAAAAGTAGTTTTTATACTAAAGTAGTAGCTAGGGTTACATAAGATAAGTAAATGATGTAGAAATCCACTTCCTGGCCCACTTGGTGTGTGCTTGGGCTGAGCATTAAGCTTTCATGTGTAGAGACTCTTTTTGGAGTTAAACGCCAGGTTGTAGCCTGTTTCTGGCGTTTAACTCCAGAATAGGGCAGGAAGTTGGCGTTTGAATGCCAGTTTGCGTCATCAAAACTCCTGGATGTCTACTTTCCAACGCAATTGAGATCGTGCCAATTGGGTTTCTGAAACTCCAGAAAATCTATTTCGAGTTCAGGGAGGTCAGAATCCAATAGCATCTGCAGTCCTTCTTCAGCCTCTAAATCAGATTTTTGCTCAAGTCCCTCAATTTCAGCCAGAAAATACCTGAAATCACAGAAAAACATACAAACTCATAGTAAAGTCCAGAAATGTGATTTTTATTTAAAAAGTAATAAAAATATACTAAAAACTAACTAAATCATACTAAAAACTATGTAAAAACAATGCCAAAAAGCGTATAAATTATCCACTCATCACAACACCAAACTTAAATTATTGCTTGTCCCCAAGCAACTGAAAATCAAATAGGATAAAAAGAAGAGAATATATAAATTCCAAAATATCAATGAAACTTAGCTCCAATTTAGATGAGCGGGGCTAGTCGCTTTTTGCCTCGAACAGTTTTGGCTTCTCACTTTATCCTTTGAAGTTCAGAATGATTGGCATCTATAAGAACTTAGAATTCAGATAGTGTTATTGATTCTCCTAGTTCAGTATGTTGATTCTTGAACACAGCTACTTTATGAGTATTGGCCGTGGCCCTAAGCACTTTGTTTTCCAATATTACCACCGGACATAAATGCCACAGACACATAACTGGGTGGTGCACGAATTATAAATAACACTTTTTACAACTCGTACCACTAACCAGCAAGTGCACTGGGTCGTCCAAGTAATACCTTACGTGAGTAAGGGTCGATCCCACGGAGATTGTTGGCTTGAAGCAAGCTATGGTTATCTTGTAACTCTCAGTCAGGAAAACAATAAAACAATTCACTTATCAAATTTGATTGCAAGGAATAACAGAGCATGAAATAAATACTTGTTATGCAGTAATGGAGAATGTGTTGGAGTTTTGGAGATGCTTTGTGTTCTGAATCTCTGCTTTCCTCTGTCTTCTTGTTCACGCACGCACGTCCTCCTATGGCAAGCTGTGTGTTGGTGGATCACCGTTGTCAATGGCGAGATATTCATTCAATCTAATGTAGAACGGAGGTGATTGTCAGACACACGTTCATGGATTGAGGAAGGTGATGAGTGTCACGGATCATCACCTTCTCCATAATTAGGCGCGAATGGATATCTTAGATAGGAACACGCATGTTTGAATGGAAAATAGAGATACTTGCATTAATTCATCGAGACACAGCAGAGCTCCTCACCCCCAACAATGGAGTTTAGAGATTCATGCCGTCAAAGAGTACAAAGTTTAGATCTAAAATGTCATGAGATACAAAATAAATCTCTAAAAGTTATTTAAATACTAAACTAGTAACCTAGGTTTACAGAAAATGAGTAAACTATGATAGATGGTGCAGAAATCCACTTCTGGGGCCCACTTGATGTGTGCTAGGGCTGAGACCAAAGCTTCTCACGTGCATAGGGCTGTTTTGGGCGTTCAACGCCAGCTTTGGATCCTTTTCTGGCGTTGAACTCCAACTTGCAACTTGTTTCTGGCGCTGGACGCCAGAATTGGGCAGAGAGCTGGCGTTGAACGCCAGTTTACGTCGTCTATCCTTGAGCAAAGTATGAACTATTATATATTGCTGGAAAGCCCTAGATGTCTACTTTCCAACGCAATTAGAAGCGCACCATTTGAAGTTCTGTAGCTCCAAAAACTCCACTTTGAGTGCAGGGAGGTCAGAATCCAATAGCATCAGCAGTCCTTTTTCAGCCTGATTCAGATTTTTGCTCAGCTCCCTCAATTTCGGCCAGAAAATACCTAAAATTACAGAAAAACACACAAACTCATAGTAAAGTCCAGAAATATGAATTTTGCCTAGAAACTAATAAAAACAGACACATAATTGGGTGAACCTTTTCGGATTGTGACTCAGCTTTGCTAAAGTCCCCAATTAGAGGTGTCCAGGGTTCTTAAGCACACTCTTCTTTTTTTTTTTTTGAACCTTGACTTTAACCGCTCAGTCTCAAGTTTTCACTTGACACCTTCACACCACAAGCACATGGTTAGGGACAGCTTGGTTTAGCCGCTTAGGCCAAGATTTTATTCCTTTAGGACCTCCTATCCACTGATGCTCAAAGCCTTGGGATCCTCTTTATTTACCCTTTCCTTTTGGTTTTAAGGGTTATTGGCTTTTTGCTCTTGCCTTTTGGTTTTAAGAGCTTTTGGCTTTTTCTGCTTGCTTTTTCTTGCTTCAAGAATCATTTTTATGATTTTTCAGATTATCAAATAATAATTGTTTTACCACACCAAACTTAGAATGTTGCTCGCCCTCGAGCAAAAGAAGAAGGAATAGATGAAGAAGAAGATGTGGAAAAAAAACTAGGATTATGAGGAGGGAAGGTGGGGATCCTGTGGAGTCCATAGATCCTTAGGTGTCAAGGCATTTACAATTAGGCATGTAAAATGCCTTTGCATACAATTCTGGCGTTGAACGCCAGCCAGATGCTTGTTTTTGGCGTTCAGCGCCAGCTCTTCTTCACTGTGCATTTCTGGCGTCTGAACGCCAGGATGCTGCTTGTTTCTGGCGTTCAACGCCAGAAACATGCTCTGTTCTGGCGTTGAACGCCAGACAGATGCTCCTTACTGGCGTTTAAACGCCAGTGAGATCCTCCTCCAAGGTGTGATTTTTCTTCTGCTGTTTTTTATTCCGTTTTCAATTTTTATATTTATTTTGTGACTCCACATGATCATGAACCTAATAAAACATGAAAAAAAATGAAAATGAAAATTAGATAAATAAAAATTGGGTTGCCTCCCAACAAGCGCTTCTTTAATGTCAATAGCTTGACCTTGCTGAGTTTTTAATCTAGCCTCAGCATTGAGAACTCTTGCTCAACATTGCCTTCAAGATAGTGCTTGATTCTCTGTCCATTAACAATGAACTTCTTATCAGAATCAATATCTTGAAGCTCCACATAACCATATGGTGATACACTTGTAATCACATATGGTCCCCTCCACCGGGACTTCAGTTTCCCGGGGAATAGCCTGAGCCTAGAGTTAAACAACAGAACCTTTTGTCCTGGTTCAAAGATTCTAGATGACAGCTTTCTGTCATGCCACCTTTTTTATTTTTCTTTATAAAGCTTGGCATTTTCGAAAGCAATGAATCTGAATTCCTCTAGCTCATTCAGCTGGAGCAATCTTTTTTCTCCAGCTAATTTGGCATCAAAGTTTAGGAATCTGGTTGCCCAGTAGGCTTTATGTTCCAGTTCCACGGGCAGGTGGCATGCCTTACCATACACCAGTTGGTATGGAGAGGTCCCTATAGGAGTCTTGAATGCTGTTCTGTAAGCCCACAGAGCATCATCCAAGCTTCGTGCCCAATCCTTTCTACGGGTACTTACCGTCCGTTCCAGGATTCTTTTTAGTTCTCTGTTAGAGACTTCAGCTTGCCCATTTGTCTGTGGATGATATGGAGTCGCCACCTTGTGGCGAATCCCATACCGGACCATGGCAAAGTAAAGCTGTTTGTTGCAGAAGTGAGTGCCCCCATCACTGATTAGTACTCTAGGGATACCAAACCTGCTAAAGATATGTTTCTGGAGGAACTTTAGCACTATTTTAGTATCATTGGTGGGTGTGGCAATGGCCTCAAATCATTTTGATACATAGTCAACTACCACCAGAATATAAGTGTTTGAGTATGATGGTGGGAAAGGTCCCATGAAGTCAATTCCCCATACGTCAAACAACTCAATCTCCAAGATTCCTTGTTGAGGCATGGCGTAACCATGAGGCAGATTACCAGCTCTTTGGCAACTGTCACAGTTATGTACAAACTCTCGGGAATCTCTAAAGAGTGTGGGCCAATAGAAGCCACATTGGAGAACCTTGGTGGCTGTTCGCTCACCTCCGAAATGGTCTCCATACTGAGATCCATGGCAATGCCATAGGATCCTCTGTGCTTCTTCTCTAGGCACACACCTACGGATCATTCTGTCTGCATATCTCTTAAAGAGATAAGGTTCATCCCACAAGTAGTACTTTGCATCAGTAATTAATTTCTTCTTTTGTTGCCTGTTGTACTCCTTGGGTATGAACCTTGCAGCTTTATAGTTTGCAATATCGGCAAACCATGGTGTTTCCTGAATGGCAAATAAATGCTCATCCGGAAAAGTCTCAGAGATCTCAAGAGAGGGGAGGGGCGTCCCTTCTACTGGCTCTATCCGGGACAGATGATCAGCCACTTGGTTCTCTGTCCCTTTTCTGTCTCTTATTTCTATATCAAACTCTTGCAGAAGCAACACCCATCTGATGAGCTTGGGTTTTGAATCCTGCTTTGTGAGTAGATATTTAAGAGCAGCATGGTCAGTATACACAATTACTTTTGATCCTACTAAGTATGATCTGAACTTGTCAATGGCATAAACCACTGCAAGCAATTCTTTTTCTGTGGTTGTGTAATTTTTTTGGGCATCATTTAAAACGCGGCTAGCATAATAAATGACGTGTAGAATCTTGTCATGCCTCTGCCCCAGCACTGCACCAATGGCGTGATCATTGGCATCACACATTAGCTCAAATGGTAATGTCCAGTCTGGTGCAGAAATAACTGGTGCTGTGACCAGCTTGGCTTTCAGCGTTTCAAACGCCTGCAGACACTCTGTGTTAAACACAAATGGCGTGTCAGCAGCTAGCAGATTACTTAGAGGTTTTGCGATTTTTGAAAAATCCTTTATAAACCTTCTATAGAATCCTGCATGCCCCAGAAAGCTTCTGATTGCCTTAATATTAGTAGGTGGATCCTTTCTGGTGGCTGTATTGAGCCTTCTGTAGTCAATACACATGCGCCACCCTGTAACTGTTCTTGTAGGAACCAGTTCATTCTTTTCATTATGAACCACTGTCATGCCTCCCTTTTTGGGGACAACTTGGACAGGGCTCACCCAGGGGCTGTCAGAAATAGGATAAATAATCCCAGCCTCTAGTAATTTGGTGACCTCTTTCTGCACCACTTCCTTCATGGATGGATTTAGCCGCATCTGTGGTTGAACCACTGGTTTAGCATTATCCTCCAATAAGATTTTGTGCATGCATCTAGCTGAGCTTATGACCTTAAGGTCACCTATGGACCACCCAAGAGCTGTCTTGTGTGTCCTTAGCACTTGAATAAGTGCTTCCTCTTCCTGTGGATTTAGAGCATAGCTTATGATCACTGGAAAAGTGTCACCTTCTCCTAGAAATACATATTTCAGGGATGGGGGTAATGGTTTGAGCTCGGGTTTAAGAGGTTTTTCCTTTTCCAGAGGAAATTTCAGAGGCTCTTCAATCTCCTCTGAATCCTCCAAATCAGGCTGAACATCTTTAAAGATGTCTTCCAACTCTGATTCGAGACTCTCAGCCATCTTGATCTCTTCTACCAAAGAGTCAATAAGATCAACTTCATGCAGTCTTTTGATGTGTCTGGATGCTGCATGGCTTTGACAGCATTCAACTTAAACTCATCATCATTGACTCTCAGGGTTATTTCCCCCTGTTGGACATCAATGAGAGTTCGTCCAGTTGCTAGGAAGGGTCTTCCTAGAATGAGAGTAGCACTCTTGTGCTCCTCCATTTCCAGCACTACAAAGTCAGTGGGAAAGGCGAATGGCCCAACTCTGACGATCATGTCTTCAATCACGCCTGATGGGTATCTAATGGAGCCATCAGCAAGTTGGAGATATATCCGGGTTAGTTTAACTTCTTCAGTTAAACCAAGCTTTCTGATAGTGGATGCAGGTATTAGGTTGATGCTTGCCCCAAGATCACATAAAGCTGTCTTGGTGCAATTACCTTCTAATGTACATGGTATCAAAAAACTCCCAGGGTCTTTAAGCTTTTCAGGAAAGCTTTTCAGAATGACTGCACTGCATTCTTCAGTGAGGAGAACTCTTTCAGTTTCTCTCCAATCCTTCTTATGACTCAAGATCTCTTTCATGAACTTGGCATAAGAAGGTATTTGCTCAAGTGCCTCTGCAAATGGAATCTTTATTTCAAGAGTCCTGAGATAATCTGCAAAGCGAGCAAATTGCTTATCCTGCTCCTCTTTCCGGAGTTTTTGAGGATAGGGTATCTTGGCTTTATATTCCTCAACCTTAGTTGCTGTAGGTTTATTGCCTACAGAAGTGGTTGAAGAAGCCTTTTTAGAGGGGTTGTCATCAGCACTTGTGTGTGTCTGATCCCTCACTGGCAATAGAGTGCCAGAGTTAGAAGCTGGAGTGACGTTAGACACCAACTCCTTGTCTGTTCCTGGCGTCTGAACGCCAGAACTGTGCCCATTTTGGGCGTTCAACGCCAGATCCTGCCCATTTTGGGCATTCAACGCCAGATCTTTTCTTGTTTCTGGCATTGAACGCCACTCTTTGCTTGTTACTGGCGTTGAACGCCAGTCTTGGGCATGGTCTGGGCGTTCAGCGCCAGCCTTCCACCCAACTTCTGGCGTTTTAGCGCCAGAATTACTTTTCCCTGGGCTCTTACTGTCCTCAGATGGATTTTGGGTGGTTTTCTCATTTCTTGGTTTCCTGCTGCCTTGAGGTGGGGTATTTAGTGCTTTCCCACTTCTTAATTGAACTGCTTGGCATTCTTCTGTTATTTGTCTTGACAGCTGCTGCTTTGTTTTCTTCAATTGTTCTTCCATGTTTATATTAGCCATCCTTGTCTCTTGTAGTTTATCCTTGAATTTAGCTAACTGCTTTGTTAGAAAATCCAATTGATGATTGAATTCAGCAGCTTGCTCTGCAGGACTGAGTTCAGCAGTTACTGTTTTTGCCTCTTCTTTCATGGAAGAGTCACAGCTTAGGTACAGATGCTGATTTCTAGCAACTGTATCAATGAGCTCTTGAGCTTCTTCAATTGTCTTTCTCATGTGGATAGATCCACCAGCTGAGCAATCTAGAGACATCTGAGCTCCTTCTGCAAGCCCATAATAGAAGATGTCTAACTGAACCCATTCTGAAAACATTTCAGAGGGACATTTTCATAGCATCTCTACTAGTCTAAGCAACAAAATAAACCGTTAGTTGTCCAAACACGAACAATCCCCGGCAACGGCGCCAAAAACTTGGTGCACGAATTATAAATCACACTTTTTACAACTCGTACCACTAACCAGCAAGTGCACTGGGTCGTCCAAGTAATACCTTACGTGAGTAAGGGTCGATCCCACGAAGATTGTTGGCTTGAAGCAAGCTATGGTTATCTTGTAACTCTCAGTCAGGAAAACAATAAAACAATTCACTTATCAAATTTGATTGCAAGGAATAACAGAGCATGAAATAAATACTTGTTATGCAGTAATGGAGAATGTGTTGGAGTTTTGGAGATGCTTTGTCTTCTAAATCTCTGCTTTCCTCTGTCTTCTTGTTCACGCACGCACGTCCTCCTATGGCAAGCTGTGTGTTGGTGGATCACCGTTGTCAATGGCTACCATCCATCCTTCCAGTGAAAAGGGTCCGGGTGCGCTGTCACCACACGGCTAATCATCAGCAGGTTCTCAATCATACCGGAATAGGATTTACTATCCTTTTGCGTCTGTCACTACTCCCAGCACTCGTGAGTTTGAAGTTCGTCACAGCCATTCAATCCCAGAATCCTACTCGGAATACCACAGACAAGGTTTAGACTTTCCGGATTCTCATGAATGCTGCCATCAATCTAGCTTATACCACGGAGATTCTGATTAAGGAATCTAAGAGATATTCATTCAATCTGATGTAGAACGGAGGTGATTGTCAGACACACGTTCATGGATTGAGGAAGGTGATGAGTGTCACGGATCATCACCTTCTCCATAATTAGGCGCGAATGGATATCTTAGATAGAAACACGCATGTTTGAATGGAAAACAGAGATACATGCATTAATTCATCGAGACACAGCAGAGCTCCTCACCCCCAACAATGGAGTTTAGAGATTCATGCCGTCAAAGAGTACAAAGTTTAGATCTAAAATGTCATGAGATACAAAATAAATCTCTAAAAGTTGTTTAAATACTAAACTAGTAACCTAGGTTTACAGAAAATGAGTAAACTATGATAGATGGTGCAGAAATCCACTTCTGGGGCCCACTTGATGTGTGATGGGGCTGAGACCAAAGCTTCTCACGTGAATAGGGCTGTTTTGGGCATTCAATGCCAGCTTTGGATCCTTTTCTGGCGTTGAACTCCAACTTGCAACTTGTTTCTGGCGCTGGACGCCAGAATTGGGCAGAGAGATGGCGTTGAACGCCAGTTTACGTCGTCTATTCTTGAGCAAAATATGGACTATTATATATTGCTGGCAAGCCCTGGATGTCTACTTTCCAACGCAATTGGAAGCGCGCCATTTGGAGTTCTGTAGCTCCAACAAATCCACTTTGAGTGCAGGGAGGTCAGAATCCAACAGCATCAGCAGTCCTTTTTCAGCCTGATTCAGATTTTTGCTCAGCTCCCTCAATTTCAGCCAGAAAATACCTGAAATTACAGAAAAACACATAAACTCATAGTAAAGTCCAGAAATATGAATTTTGCCTAGAAACTAATAAAAACATCCCTAAAAGTAACTAGTTCCTACTAAAAACATACTAAAAACAATGCCAAAAAGCGTATAAATTATCCGCTCATCACTAGGTGAACCTTTTCAAATTGTGACTCAGCTTTGCTAAAGTCCCCAATTAGAGGTGTTCAGGGTTCTTAAGCACACTCTTTTTTTTTTTGCTTTGGACCTCGACTTTAACCGCTCAGTCTCAAGCTTTTCACTTGACACCTTCACGCCACAAGCACATGGTTAGGGACAGCTTGGTTTAGCCACTTAGGCCAGGATTTTATTCCTTTGGGCCCTTCTATCCGCTGATGCTCAAAGCCTTGGATCCTTTTTACCCTTGCCTTTTGGTTTAAAGGGTTATTGGCGTTTTGCTCTTGTCTTTTGGTTTAAAGAGCTATTGGCTTTTTCTGCTTGCTTTTTCTTTTTCTTTCTCTCTTTTTTTTCTGCAAGCTTTTGTATTCACTACTTTTTCTTGCTTCAAGAATCAATTTTATGATTTTTCAGATTATCAATAACATTTCTCCTTTTCATCATTCTTTCAAGAGCCAACAAATTTAACATTCATAAACAACAAATTCAAAAAATATGCATTTTTCAAGCATTCATTCAGAAAACAAAAAGTGTTGCCACCACATCAAAATAATTAAACTAAGCTCAAGGATGAATTCAAAATCATGTATTTCTTGTTCTTTTGTAATTAAAACATTTTTCATTTAAGAAAGGTGATGGATTCATAGGACATTCATAGCTTTAAGGCATAGATACTAGACACTAATGATCTTGTAGTAAAGACACAAACATAAATAAACATAAAGCATTGAGAACGAAAATAGAAAAATAAATAAATAGACAAGATTAAGGAACGGGTCCACCTTAGTGAGGGTGGCGTCTTCTTCCTCTTGAAGAACCAATAGTGCTCTTGAGCTCCTCTATGTCTCTTCCTTGCCTTTGTTGTTCCTCCCTCATAGCTCTTTGATCTTCTCTAATCTCATGGAGAATGATGGAGTGCTCTTGGTGCTTCATCCTTAGTTGTCCCATGTTGGAACTTAATTCTCCTAGCGAGGTGTTGATTTGCTCCCAATAGTTTTGTGGAGGAAAGTGCATTCCTTGAGGCATCTCAGGGATTTCCTGATGAGGAACTTCCTCATGCTCTTGTTGAGGTCCATAAGTGGGCTCTCTTATTTGCTCCATCATTTTCTTAGTGATGGGCTTTTGAGATGGATCTCTCCATCTTCCCATGACTCAGAGGTGGAAGAAATTGTCTTCTCGTTCCTATTTCTAGAGGTTTTTCCGGCCTTAGGTGCCATTAATGGTTATGGAAAAACAAAAAAGCAATGCTTTTTCCACACCAAACTTAAAATATTTACTCGTCCTCGAGCAAAAGAAGAAGGAAAGGAGGAGAAGAAGAAGAAATTGGAGGAGATGGAGGGGAAGAGTGGATGGATGTGAGTGGTGAAGAGTATTTGGGGTAGAGGTATGGAGGTGATTGGTGAAGGGTATTTGGGAAAGAGGGTTATGAAAATGTGTGAAGAGGAGAGAAGAAGAGGTGGGGTAGGTAGAGATCCTGTGGGGTCCACAGATCCTGAGGGGTCAAGGACTTAACATCCCTGCTCCATTTAGGCGTGCAAAAACGCTCTTAGAGTGCACTTCTGGCGTTAAACGCCAGGTTGCTGCTTGTTTCTAGCGTTTAACGCCAGCTTTTCTCCCATTCTTGGCGTTAAATGCCAAGTAGATGCTTTGTTCTAGCGTTAAACGCCAGTCTGGTGCCTGTTTCTGGCGTTAAACGCCCAGAATGGTGACAGACTAGGCATTTAACGCCCATTCTGCTACTCTTACTGGCGTTTAAACGCCAGTAAGCTCTTCCTCCAGGGTGAGCTATTTTTCATTCTGTTTTTCATTCTGTTTTTTATTTTTCAGTTATTTTTGTGACTTCACATGATCATTAACCTAAAGAAAACATAAAATAGCAATGGAAAATAAATAGATATAATTAAATAACATTGGGTTGCCTCCCAACAAGTGCTTCTTTAAGGTCAATAGCTTGACAGTGAGCTCTCATGGAGCCTCACAGATAATCAGAGCAAGGTTGGGGCCTCCCAACACCAAACTTAGAGTTTGAATGTGGGGGTTTTGTTTGAATCTGTACTGAGAGGAGCTTTTCATGCTTCCTCTCCATGGTTACAGAAGGAGAACCTTGAGTCTTAAATACAAGGTGGTCTTCATTCAACTGAAGGACCAACTCTGCTCTATCAACATCAATCACAGCTTTTGCTGTGGCTAGGAAGGGTCTGCCAAGGATGATGGATTCATCCTCATCCTTCCTAGTGTCTAGGATTATGAAATCAGTAGGGATGTAAAGGCCTTCAACCTTTACTAGCACGTCCTCTACTAGTCCATAAGCCTGTTTCATTGATTTATCTGCCATCTCTAGTGAGATTCTTGCAGCTTGTACCTCAAAAATTCCCAATTTCTCCATTACAGAGAGTGGCATGAGGTTTATCCCTGACCCCAGGTCACACAGAGCCTTCTCAAAGGTCATGGTGCCTATGGTACAAGGTATGAAGAATTTTTTGGGATCCGATTTCTTCTGAGGTAATGTCTGCCTCATTAATGCACTCAGTTCATTGGTGAACAAGGGGGTTCATCCTCCCAAGTCTCATTACCAAATAACTTGGTATTCAGCTTCATGATAGCTCCTAGATATTTAGCAACTTGCTCTTTAGTGATGTCTTCATCCTCTTCAGAGGAAGAATATTCATCAGAGCTCATGAATGACAGAAGGAAGTTCAATGGAATCTCTATGGTCTCTGTATGAGCCTCAGATTCCCTTGGTTCTCAAAGGGAAACTCCTTTCTGCCCAGAGGATGTCCCATGAGGCTTTCCTCACTGAGATTCACGTCCTCCACACTCTCTCCAGGTTCGGCCATGTTGATCATGGTTATGGCCTTGCACTCTCTCTTGGGATTTTCTTCTGTATTGCTTGGGAGAGTACTGGGAGGAGTTTCAGTAATCTTCTTACTCAGTTGACCCACCTGTGCCTCTAAATTTCTAATGGAGGACCTTGTTTCATTTATGAAACTTAGTGTGGTCTTAGATAGATCAGAGACTATGGTTGCCAGGCCAGAATGGCTCTGTTCAGAATTCTCTATCTGTTGCTGAGAAGATGATAGAAAAGGCTTGCTATTTCTAAACCTATTTCTTCCACCATTATTATTATTGAAGCCTTGATTACGCTTCTGTTGATCCTTCCATGAGAAATTTGAGTGATTTCTCCATGAAGGATTATAGGTGTTTCCATAGGGTTCTCCCATGTAATTCACCTCTGCTATTGCAGGGTTTTCAGGATCATAAGCGTCTTCCTCAAAAGATTCCTCGTTAGTACTGTTGGATGCAGCTTGCAATCCATTCAGACTCTGAAAAATCATATTGACTTGCTGAGTCAATATTTTGTTCTGAGCCAATATGGCATTCAGAGTGTCAATTTCAATAACTCCCTTTTTCTGAGGTGTCCCATTGTTCATAGGATTCCTTTCAGAGGTGTACATGAACTGGTTATTTGCAACCATTTCAATGAGTTCCTGAGCTTCTGTAGGGGTTTTCACGTGAAGAGATCCTCCTACAGAATGGTCCAATGACATTTTTGACAACTCAGACAGACCATCATAGAATATACTTATGATGCTCCATTCTAGAAGCATGTCAGTAGGACACCTTTTGATCAGATGCTTATATCTTTTCCAAGCTTCATAGACGGATTCTCCTTCCTTCTGTCTGAAGGTTTAGATTTTCACTCTAAGCTTGCTCATCTTTTGAAGTGGAAAGAATTTGGCCAGGAAAGCACTGACCATCTTATCCCAAGAGTTCAGGCTATCCTTAGGTTGTGAATCCAACCATGTTCTAGCTCTGTCTCTTACAGCAAAAGGGAAAAGCATAAGCTTGTAGACCTCGGGATCAACTCCATTGGTCTTGACAGTGTCACATATTTGCAAGAATTCAGCCAAAAACTGATGAGGATCTTCTATTGGAAGTCCATGGAATTCGCAATTCTGCTGCATTAGAGAAACTAATTGAGGCTTAAGCTCAAAGTTGTTTGCTCCAATTTCAGAAATTGAGATGCTTCTTCCATAGAAGTTGGAAGAGGGTGCAATAAAGTCACCAAGCATCTTCTTTGCATCTCCACCATTGTTATTAGGTTCGGCCATATCTCCCTCTTTTTCGAAAATTTCTGTCAGGTTCTCTCCAGAGAGTTGTGCTTTAGCTTCCCTTAGCTTCCTTTTCAGAGTCCTTTCAGGTTCAGGGTCAGCTTCAACAAGAATGTTCTTATCCTTGCTCCTCCTCATATGAAAAAAAAGAGAACAGAGAAGAAAATATGGAATCCTCTATGTCACAGTATAGAGATTCCTTTATGTGAGTAGAAGAATAGAAGAGTACAAGAAGAAGAAGAAGAGAAAAATTCGAACACAGAGAAGAAGAGGGGGTTCGAATTTTGAGTGGAAGAGAAGTGTTAGTAGATAAATAAATAAATAGAAAGAGATGAGAGGGGGAAGAATTCGAAAATTAAGTAAAATAAACTAAAAATATTTTTTGTTTTTTTTTAAATGTTAATCAGAATTCGAAAATTAAGGAGGAAAATAAAATTAAATTGAAATTTAAAACAATTAGTTAATGAAAAGAAATTTTTGAAAAAGAGGTTAGTGATTTTCGAAAATAAGAGAGAGAAAAGTAGTTAGGTGGTTTTGAAAAAGATAAGAAATAGTAAAACAAAAAAAAGTCAAGTAGTTAATTGAAAAAGATTTGAAAATCAATTTTGAAAAGATAAGAAGTTAGAAAATATTTTGAAATTGATTTTTGAAAAAAAAAAAGAAAAAGATATGATTGAAAATCATTTTGAAAAAGATTTGAATTGGAAATTAAAAAGATTTGATTTTTGAAAAATTAAAGTTGATTACTTGACTAACAAGAAACTAAAAGATATGATTTTAACATTTAAAGATTGAACCTTTCTTAATAGGCAAGTAACAAACTTTAAAATTTTTGAATCAATCACATTAATTGTTAGTAAAGAATTTGAAATTATGAAATGAAATTAAGAAAAAAGATTTTGAAAATCATTTTTAAAAGTTATCGAAAATATAAGAAAATGAGAAAGATTTGATTTTTGAAAAGGTTTTGAAAAGATAAGATTTTTAAATTGAAAATTTGATTTGACTCATAAGAAACACTTAGATTTTAAAAATTTTTGAAAAAGTCATCTCAAATATTCGAATTTTATGAGAAGAAAAAGAGAAAGATATTTTTATTTTTGAATTTTTAATGAAAAAAGAGAAAAACAACAAAAAGACTCAAATCATGGAGATTATGAATCAAAACACAGAATGCATGCAACAACACTTTGAATGTCAAGATGAACACCAAGAATACTTTGAATGTCAAGATGAATACCAAGAACTTATTTTTGAAAATTTTTAAGAAAAGAAAAACATGCAAGACACTAAACTTAGAAATTTTCAAACTTTAGACACTAAGAAATTGAAAATGCATATGAGAAACAAGAAAAGACACAACATAAAAATGCAAAGATCAAACAAAGAAGATCATCAAGAACAACTTGAAGATCATGAAGAACACCATGCATGAGTTTTTAAAAATTTTAATGAGAATTAAAAAGATACAATTGACACCAAACTTACAAATTGACACTAGACTCAAACAAGAAACACAAAATTATTTTTGGTTTTATGATTTTATAATTTTTTTTTGCATTTTTCAAAAATTATTAGAAAAAAAATAAGGATTTCAAAATTTTTAATAAGAATTCCAGGAATCATGCAACATTAGTCTAAAACTCCGGTCCAGGAATTAGACATGGCTTACTAGCCAGCCAAGCTCTCAGTGAAAGCTTCGGTCCAAAACACTAGACATGGCCAATGGCCAGCCAAGCTTTAGCAGATCATTACATACAACAGCTAAATTGCTGAGAAAGACAAAGAAGCTTGAAAGAGCGGAAGATTGATGGTTTAGAAGTTATAGTAAACTCTCGTTGCAAGTATAGTTACTAAACCAAACAATCAACCTTTCTTACAAACGTTTGGTTGTCACAAGTAACAAACCCCTTTAAAATTGGTAAGCGAGTATTTAAACCTCGGGTCGTCTTCTCAAGGAATTGCAGGGAGGTATGTTCTTATTATTGGTTATGAGTTTGTAAATTGGGGGTTTTGAAAGTAAGGAAGCAGTATGTTGAACAACAAGAAAAATAGTAATAATAAAATAAACTCTTGGCAAGGTATTAAAACTGGAAGTCCTATCCTGGTTATCCTTATCAATTGTAATGAGAATTGGATTTTTCTCCCACCTTGTTAACCTCTAACTATGAAGGTAAGTTAAGTGGATGAATTAATTTTTATTTCTCAGGTCCTAGTCTTTCCTTGGGAAAAGTCAGAGTTATTGGAATTCGAATTAATTCTTGAAGAATTCCAATTTTCAATCAACAATGAGTTTGATAACTCAAGAGTCACCAATTATTTAACCAAAGCCAAAAGGGAAAATATCTAAATTAAATTAAAAGAATTCATATAAATAAAGCAAAGCAAAATTAAATCTGAAAATACCTCGAATTGCATTCACAAAAGAAATTAAATCTAACATGGATATTCATAAATTAAATTCGAAAAATAAATAAAAGGAACATTGAACCTGTGATCGCAAAAGATGAAATAATCATAAAGTGAAAAGAATCCTAATTCTAAATCCTAAGAGAGAGGAGAGAACATCTCTCTCTAAAAACTACATCTAATCCTAAGATTGTGAATTGTGAGCTTGTGATCATGAATGAATGGATTCCCCCACTTTATTGCCTCTAATCTGTGTTTTTTGGGCCGTAAACTGGGTCGGAAACAGCCCAGAATTCGCTGGTTGCGAATTCAAACACGCTGTTTTTTCGTCACTGCGACGCGGCCGCGTGGAGCACGCGTTCGCGTTGCCTAGCGTCAGGGAAACTATGACATATTATATATCAAATCGAAGCCCCGGACGTTAGCTTTCCAACGCAACTAGAACCGCATCATTTGGACCTCTGTAGCTAAAGTTATAGCCATTTGAGTGCGAAGAGGTCAGGCTGGACAGCTTAGCAATTTCTCCAACTTCTTGTATTCCTTCCACTTTTGCATGCTTCCTTTCCATACTCTGAGCCATTCCTGCCCTATAATCTCTGAAAACACTTAACACACATATCAAGGCATCAAATGGTAATAAGAGATGATTAATATTAGCAATTTAAAGACCAAAGAAGCATGTTTTCAATCAAAGCACATAATTAGGAAGGTAAATGTAAAACCATGCAAATAGTATGAATAAGTGGGTAAAGAGTTGATAAAAACCACTCAATTGAGCACAAGATAAACCATAAAATAGTGGTTTATCAACCTCCCCACACTTAAACAATAGCATGTCCTCATGCTAAGCTCAAGAGAAGCTATAAAGATGAAGAGGAATGGTAGATTAATATGAAATGCAACCTATCTATATGAATGCAACTACATGCAAAATGTTTCTACCTACTTAGTTAAAAGTAAACAAATCCTTCAAGAAGAAATATGAACTGGATTTCACTAATTCAAATCATGAAAATGAAGTACAAATAGACTTGCAAGAAGAAAATAGCTCATGAAAGCAGGGAACAAGGAATTCGAGCATCGAACCCTCACTGGTAGTGTATACACTCTAATCACTCAAGTGTTTAGGGTTTGATTCTCTCAATTCTCTACTAACCTTGCTTTCTAAGGCTTGCTTTTCATCTAACAATCAACATAAATTTAATGCACATATACACATATCAAGAGGTCTTTTAAGGGTTGTAATGGGGTTAGGGTCAAGGTAGGATTGTATTTGGCCAAGTGGACTAAAATTTGAATCCTTAATTAACTTAAACTTTTCCCACCTAACTTAAGACAATCCATGTAATTACAATGCAAAATCTAACTACCCATTAACTATGTTTTCCACATATTCATGCATCCGATTTTGAGTACAATACATATGCATTGCTTTCATCATTTACTTTGGGGCATTTTGTCCCCTTTTTCTTATTTGCTCTTTTTCTTTTCTTTTTCTCACTTTTTTTTATATATATATACATCGCTCATGAAAGCCGGGAACAAAGAATCGAGCATCGAACCCTCACTGGAAGTGTATGCACTCTAATCACTCAAGTGTTTTAGGTTCGATTCTCTCAATTCTCTACTAACCTTACTTTCTAAGGCTTACTCTTCATCTAATAATCAACATAAATTTAATGTACAGATACACATATCAAGAGGTCTTTTAAGGGTTGTAATGGGGTTAGGGTCAAGGTAGGATTGTATTTGGCCAAGTGGACTAAAATCTGAATCCTTAATTAACTTAAACTTTCCACCTAATTTTAGTCAATCCATGTAATCATAATACCACATCTAACTATCCATTAACCATGTTTTCCACATATTCATGCATTCTAATTTCAAGTACAGTACATATGCATTGCTTTCACCACTTACTTTTGTGGCATTTTGTCCCCTTTTTGCTTAATTGCTCTTTTTTTTTCACTTCTCTTTTTTTTTCTTTTGTTTTTCTCAATGCATATGATTAAATTATTGAATGCATGAACATGTCCCAAACATTTCTTTCACATTTTCAGAAAATTCTAACATACTCAATTCTCAAACCAAATGTTTCCAAAGCCAATTTCTCCACACTTAAATCATGAGCACTCTCACTAGTCTAAGCTAACCAAGGATTCTAATTAAGGACATTATTATTTTCTGCTTAGAGTTAATGATGTGCTAAAGTAAAGAACAAAGGGGTATAATAGGCTCAACATTGGTTTGCAAAGAATAATGAAAGGGAAAGGCCATATGGGTATGTAAGCTCAGTGAAACAAAGGCCTCAATCATGTAAGTGTATGCATACATCAAATAATGGAAATATAGAATTAAGCAAGACAAAGATCATAATTTTAGAGAGAAAAATACACACCAAAAATAAAATATTGGTTGGTAAAATGCAACCAATTCAAATAGGCTCAAAAATCTCACAGGTTTTGTGTGTTCGAGCTCTAAACTATGTTCCAGTATAATATTTCTTCAAACAAGTGTAACATTAAATTTTATTCAAATTAGTGAAATATATTACTTCAACCAAGCGGTAACTAAATGCATAAAATTAAACAAACATGCAATCAAATATGTAGATGCAACAATGAACAAATAAAGAAAATAAGAGTATTGGTGTTGAAAAGAAGGTAACTAACCCCTGAAAGTCGGTATCGACCTCCCCACACTTAAAGATTGCACGGTCCTCGGTGCATGCTAAGATGTGCAAGTGGATAGGGGTTGTGGTTCCTCAGCTGGTGCTTTTTCTGTTCCTTTCCTTGCTGTTGATTTGGGAGTAGCTTTCTCTTTACCCTTCTTGGTGGCCATCCTGAAAAGGGAAAAAAAAAGTAACTTGAATTCAAAGGGATAGAGCAAGGAAGAGAATAGGAAAGGTGGTAATTAATGCACATTAAAAGATAAATGATGTTGACACATGGTCATGACTACATGTGAAAAATCATAAACGGGAATATAGCAGTGCATATGAAGACAATTAAATGCAAGGTGTTTATTGGCATGCAGGCAAAGGCATGAGTAGCATAGATCAAGCATTTAAAGTCCAATTTAAATTACCAAGTCTTTCATACTAACAACCTATTTGTAAGAATAATTATATTAAATTAATAAAACATAAAAAGGGAATTTGTGAAAAACAGGCATCAGAATAGTAGAATGGAATAATCTAGAAAAATGCATAATGCCATATGAGCTTTTTCACAAACACAGAGCATGCATGGTAAATAAGCTATTGAAAGTATTAAATTGAACATGCAAGCAAACCTTTAAAAAGTAATATATAATTGTCAAACAAATCTTAAATAATCCACAAAAATATATAAAAAATAATGACCCAAATAAATTTCTAACACCAATGAAAATAATGCAATGAATGAAAGTATGAAAATAAAATAAATGAAATAGAATGGAAGTGAAGAGGGATGAAGAAGAAGAAAGTAAGAAAAGGACGAAGAAAGAATAAGAAAAGATAGAAAAATTAGGATTAGAGAAGAAAAGATAAGAAAATTGACTAATCTGGATATTCTGTGCGCCGCTTGTGACGCGGTCGCGTGAGTGACGCGGTCGCGCGGATAGCGCTTCTATGAAATGACGCGGACGCGTTATCCACGCGGTCGCATAGATCGATCTGTGCCATTAGTGCGAGGGCAGCCGCGCGGTCGCGTAACTTTCTGTTTGAAGCTCATATTGCCAAATTTTAGGGTGACGCGGTCGCGTGGGGGACGCGGTCGCGTGGGGGACGCGATCGCGTGGTTGACCAATATTGGGATATGACGCGGACGCGTGGGGCACGCGTTCGCGTGGTAAGGTCTGTGCGTCTAGCGCCAGTCCAGCATCACTCTAGCTCATCTTTCGGCCATGCACCCTCTTTTACGTCGATTTGCAGGTCACGCTGCCGCGTGAGTGACGCGGACGCGTGGGAGGCCCTTTTCCCACATGACGCAGATGCGTCAGCGACGCGGTCGCTTGGGGTCAAATTATGCTAAAGGCGCGCCTCCAGCCACGCTCTCGCATGACTTTCTGTTTGTTTTCTTTTCTTCCCATTGCACTGGTGACGCGGACGCGTCAGCAACGCTGCCGCGTCGCGTGTGTGCTCTCCTTTTTTTTTATCTGAAAAAAATGCAGAATGCAGTGTTAATATGAATTTTATGAGTAATTCCAGGTTCAATGAAATAAAATAAAATAAAACTCAAAAACAAACAAAAAGAAATAAAATTAAAACTAAAAAGGGAATGATCATACCATGGTGAGTTGTCTCCCTCCTAGCACTTTTAGTTAAAGTCCTTAAGTTGGACATTTGGTGAGCTCCCTGTTATGGTGGCTTGTGCTTGTATTCGTCCAGGAATCTCCACCAATGTTTGTGATTTCAATGGCCTCCGGGGTCCCAAACTAGGCGCAGAAAGCCTTCAAGTAGGTTAAAGCAAGTGACAAGGCCCCATGAGTGTTGATTGCTGGAATGAATTCCGAGGTCCCAAATCTTGCTTTTGCACCCATCTTTGTGTTGATCATTATGATTCCGTCAGGGTAGCAAGCAATCTGAATTCTCACTAAAGCGGCCGAACAACTTCCTAGACCCATTCAGTTGAGCTTTACACCAACCTTTGTGTTTAAACTTAAAGCTTCCAACCATAATGAACCTTGCAGGACAATTCTTACCACTGGCCATCTTCCTCTTACTCTTAATGCCACAAAGAGCTCTAAGTTGACCATCCGTCTCCAGTAGCCCATATTCAAGTGGGATTAGAAAGCTAAGGGATATGAATTTTACCCACTTGAATGTTGTGAAGGATGACGGCAACTTAGGGGGAGGAGTCTCCAATAACTTTGGCAAGGTGATTTCAAGCTCCACTCCCTTGTGCTCTTTGATAACTTCCACCTCTTTGCAAACTTCTTTAATTTCAACATCTTCCTCTTGGTAGTTTTCTTCCAATTCAATCTCTTCTTCATTACTTACCAAGGGCATGAGAGGTAGTGCTTTTTCTTCTTGAATTTCTATCTCTTGATCAACCTCTTCAAAGTCTTTAGCCATGATATGCCTTGGAGGTTGTACACCCTCCTCAACATCAATTTCAAACGTCTTTGAAGGAGGTTCTATGGCTGGAGTTTCCCATGGAGGTTCTGCATCTCCTAAGTATTCAACCACTTCTTCCTCCTCAATGGCAGGCGTAGCTTCTTCCAATTGTTTCAATATAAAATCGTGCTGCTCACTGTCCACCGGAGTTTCTAATATCTCCTTCATGCTACGTTCTTCATTAGATTGCCCACATGAGGCCATGGGGGTTCCTTGAGTCTCCGAACGTCGTGAAGGTAATCGATTTATCGCTTGATCCAGTTGGCGAAAGGTTGCTTGAAGTTTTGCACATGTTTCTGTGAGACGATCCCTTGATTCTTGTTGCGCTCAGCTATCATAAGTAGGATCATAGTGCTCTTGGATTGATGGATATGGAGATGGCAAATATTGAGTTGGTGGTTCTTGGGAGTAATTGGGTTAGAATTGGGGTGGTTCTATATATGGTTCAAATGGCTCATAAGGTGGTTGGTGTGGTAGATACGGGTTAGAATCATGTGATGATGTCTGGTAGTAGGGGGCTTGTGAGTATGGTGGTCCAAAGTCATGTTGAGGAGGTGGTTCATTAGCATATGACGGGGCTTGTTGGTAACTACAAGGGGGTCCACCATATCTATTGTCTTGACATGCATTCTGGAATGGTCGTGGTCCATGGTATCTTGGAGGGGGTTGTTCCCTAAAGGGTTGATCAGATCCTCGTGGCTCCTTCCATCTCTGATTATTTTGACCTTGATGCATGTTCCTGTTATAATTTCCATTCCTTGCAACAACATTGGAACCAAACTCAAAGCGAGAGTGGTAAGAATTCATGGTAGCTAATAAAAATTAAAAACGAAAATAAAAACAAATTCAAATTAAAAAGTTATTAAAATTTAAATTTTGAATTTGAAAATTAAATTTTGAATTTTGAATTTTGAATTTTGAAATTTGAAATTTGAAATTTTGAATTTTGAAATTTGATTTTTGAAATAAGATAAGATAAGATTTTGAAAAAGATATGATTTTTGAAAAAGATTTGAATTTTGAAATTTAAGTTTTGAAATTTTGAAATTTGAATTTTAATTTTTTTTTTAATTTGAATTTTGAAATTTGAGTTTTAAATTTTGAATTTTTGAATTTGATGAGGAAAGAGGAAAACAATAAAATGACACCAAACTTAAAATTTTTAGATCAAAATGAAGAAAACAACTAAGAACAACTTGAAGGTCAAGATGAACACGAAGAACAACTTGAAGATCAAGATGAACACCAAGAACAAATTTTTGAAAAAATTTTTAATAACTAAATAAAAACCAATAACCTCTTAATTTATGAAAAAGCAAAAAATAAAAACAAAAATAAAAATAAATAAACAAGCAAAAAGCAAATATTTACAATAACCAATAATAAGGCACACGTTTGCTATTCCCCGGTAATGGCGCCATTTTGAAAGAGCGGAAGATTGATGGTTTAGAAGTTATAGTAAACTCTCGTTGCAAGTATAGTTACTAAACCAAATAATCAACCTTTCTTACAAACGTTTGGTTCTCACAAGTAACAAACCCCTTTAAAATTGATAACCGAGTATTTAAACCTCGGGTCGTCTTCTCAAGGAATTGCAGGGAGGTATGTTCTTATTATTGGTTATGAGTTTGTAAATTGGGGGTTTTGAAAGTAAGGAAGCAATATGTTGAACAATAAGAAAAATAGTAATAATAAAATAAACTCTTGGCAAGGTATTAAAACTGGAAGTCCTATCCTGGTTATCCTTATCAATTGTAATGAGAATTGGATTTTTCTCCCACCTTGTTAACCTCTAACTATGAAGGTAAGTTAAGTGGATGAATTAATTTTTATTCCTCAGGTCCTAGTCTTTCCTTGGAAAAAGTCAGAGTTATTGGAATTCGAATTAATTCTTGAAGAATTCCAATTTTCAATCAACAATGAGTTTGATAACTCAAGAGTCACCAATTATTTAACCAAAGCCAAAAGGGAAAATATCTAAATTAAATTAAAAGCATTCATATAAATAAAGCAAAGCAAAATTAAATATGAAAATACCTCGAATTGCATTCACAAAAGAAATTAAATTGGAAAAATAAATAAAAGGAACATTGAACCTGTGATCGCAAAAGATGAAATAATCATAAAGTGAAAAGAATCCTAATTCTAAATCCTAAGAGAGAGGAGAGAACCTCTCTCTCTAAAAACTACATCTAATCCTAAGATTGTGAATTGTGAGCTTGTGATTTTCCCACTTTATAGCCTCTAATCTGTGTTTTCTGGGCCGCAAACTGGGTCAGAAACAGCCCAGAATTTGCTGGTTGCGAATTCAAACACGCTGATTTTTCGTCACTGCGACGTGGCCGCGTGAATCACACGTTCGCGTTGATCAGCGTCAGAGAAACTATGAGATATTATATATCAAATTGAAGCCCCGGACATTAGCTTTCCAACGCAACTGGAACCGCGTCATTTGGACTTCTGTAGCTAAAGTTATAGCCGTTTGAGTGCGAAGAGGTCAGGCTGGACAGCTTAGCAATTTCTCTAACTTCTTGTATTCCTTCCACTTTTGCATGCTTCCTTTCCATCCTCTGAGCCCTTCCTGCCCTGTAATCTCTGAAAACACTTAACACACATATCAAGGCATTGAATGGTAATAAGAGATGATTAATATTAGCAATTTAAAGACCAAAGAAGCATGTTTTCAATCAAAGCACATAATTAGGAAGGCAAATGTAAAACCTTGCAAATAGTATGAATAAGTGGGTAAAGAGTTGATAAAAACCACTCAATTGAGCACAAGATAAACCATAAAATAGTGGTTTATCAAAGCTCTTCTAAGGATAGTTGAAACCTCGGTCCAAAAGATTAGACATGGCTTAACAGCCGGCCAGGATTCAACATATCTCATGAAACTCTAGAATTCATTCTTAAAAAATTCTGAAGAACATAGAATAATTTATTTTTTTGAAAAAAAAATTTGAAAATTTTTCGAAAAAAAAAAGAATAAAAACAAAAATAAAATAAAATTACCTAATCTGAGCAACAAGATGAACCGTCAGTTGTCCAAACTCGAACAATCCCCGGCAATGGCGCCAAAAACTTGGTGCACGAAATTGTGATCTCAATGGCGCCAAAAACTTGGTACGCACTATCATAATCTCAATTCTTCTTCACAACTTCGCATAACTAACCAGCAAGTGCATTGGGTCGTCCAACTAATAAACCTTACGTGAGTAAGGGTCGATCCCACGGAGATTGTCGGCTTGAAGCAAGCTATGGTTATCCTTGTAAATCTCAGTCAAGCGGATTCAAATGGTTATGGAATTTTGATAATTAAAATATAAATAAAATAAGATAGAAATAATTATGTAATTCATTGGTGGGATTTCAGTTAAGCGTATGAAGATGCTTGTTGCTTCTGAACCTCTGCTTTCCTATTGCTTTCTTCCAATCATTCATACTCCTTTCCATGGCAAGTTGTATGTTAGGCATCACCGTTGTCAATGGCTACTTCCCGTCCTCTCAGTGAAAATGGTCCAAATGCACTATCACCGCACGGCTAATCATCTGTCGGTTCTCGATCATGTTGGAATAGGATCCATTGATCCTTTTGCGTCTGTCACTACGCCCAACACTCGCGAGTTTGAAGCTCGTCACAGTCATCCCTTCCCAGATCATGTTGAAGTGCAAGCGAATATCTTAGAATAGGAATAAGCTTGAATTGAATAAGAAAACAATAGTATTTTACATTAATTCATGAGGAACAGCAGAGCTCCACACCTTAATCTATGGTGTGTAGAAACTCTACCGTTGAAAATACATAAGTAATGAAGGTCCAGGCATGGCCGAGTGGCCAGCCCCCTAAACGTGATCTCTCAAGGTAAAATTATTCAAAGACTAACCAGAGATATAAAATAAATCACTAAAAGTAGTTTTTATACTAAACTAGTAGCTAGGGTTACATAAGATAAGTAAATGATGTAGAAATCCACTTTCGGACCCACTTGGTGTGTGCTTGGGCTGAGCATTGAGCTTTCATGTGTAGAGACTCTTTTTGGAGTTAAACGCCAGGTTGTAGCCTGTTTCTGGCGTTTAACTCTTATTTGTAACCTGTTTCTGGCGTTTAACTCCAGAATACGGCAGGAATTTGGCGTTTGAATGCCAGTTTGCATCATCAAAACTCGAGCAAAGTATGGACTATTATATATTTCTGGAAAGCCCTGGATGTCTACTTTCCAACTCAATTGAGATCGCGCCAATTGGGTTTCTGTAGCTCCAGAAAATCCATTTCGAGTTCAGGGAGGTCAGAATCCAACAGCATCTGTAGTCCTTCTTCGGCCTCTAAATCAGATTTTTGCTCAAGTCCCTCAATTTCAGCCAGAAAATACCTGAAATCACAGAAAAACACACAAACTCATAGTAAAGTCCAAAAATGTGATTTTTATTTAAAAACTAATAAAAATATACTAAAAACTAACTAAATCATACTAAAAACTATGTAAAAACAATGCCAAAAAGCATATAAATTATCCGCTCATCATCATCCATGAACACTTCACGGAACTTCTCCACCATATCAGAAAAGATGGAGAGTATACATCTCTGGAAGGTGGCAAGTGCATTGCGCAGGCACAATGGCAATCACCTATAGGCAAACACGCCATATGGGCATGTGAAAGCTGTCTTCTCTTAATCCTATGGATCCACTGCTATTTGATTGTACCCGAAATATCCATTTAAGAAGCAATAAAAAGCATTCCCTGCTAGTCTCTCTAGAATTTGATCAATAAACGGTAAAGGAAAATGATCCTTTTTGGTGGCGTTATTGAGCCTTCTATAGTCGATGCATATACGCCACCCTGTAACTGTCCTTGTAGGAATCAGTTCATTCTTTTCATTATGAACCATTTTCATGCCTCCCTTTTTGGGAACAACTTGGACAGGGCTCACCCAGGGGCTGTCAAAGATGGGATAAATAATCCTAGCCTCCCAGAGTTTAGTGACTTCCTTCTGCACTACTTCCTTCATAGCCGGATTCAGTCGCCTTTGTGGTTGCACCACTGGTTTGGCGTCATCCTCCAGCAGGATTTTGTGCATGCATCGGGTTGGGTTAATGCCCTTAAAGTCACTTATAGTCCACTCAAGAGCGGTCTTGTGTGTCTTGAGCACTTGAATGTGTGCTTCTTCTTCCTGTGGCTCTAATGTGGAGCTTATGATTACAGGATACGTGTCTCCATCTCCCAGAAATGTATATTTCAGGGAGGATGGTAATGGCTTGAGCTCGAGTTTTGGAGGCTTATCATCTTCCTTAGGAGCACTTAAAGTCTCCTGTATTTTGTCTGCTACCTCCAACTCGAGCTGGGGATCATAGAAGATGTCATCCAGCTCTTCCTCGAGTCTTGTAACCATGTTCACTTCTTCCACCAGGGAGTTGATAATGTCAATGCTCATGCACTCCTTTGGAGTGTCTGGATGATGCATGGCTTTGACAGCATTTAGCACATATTCATCCTCATTGACTCTCAGGGTTACTTTTCCTTACTAAACATCAATGAGGGTTCTTCTTGTAGCTAGGAAGGGTCTTCCTAGGATAAGAGATGCACTTTTGTGCCCATCCATATCCAACACCACAAAGTCAATGGGAAAGGAAAAGGGTCCAACCCTAACAATCATATCTTCAACTACACCGGATAGGAACTTAACAAAACCATCAACAAGTTGAAGGCATATGCGGGTTGGAGATAAACCCCAATTTTATGGTTTATCTTGTGTTAAATTCTGGGGATTTTATCAACTTTTCTCACATTTATTCAATGAAATAGCATGGTTTTGTGAATTTCTCCTAATTTATGCTTAAGAGTAAAAACATGCTTTTTAGGCCTTTAAATCGCTAATTTTAATTTACTTTAATTCCATTCGATGCCTTGATATGTTTGTTAAGTGATTTCAGGATTAGTAGGCAAAGATTGGGTTGAAGGAATGAAGAAAAAGCATGCAAAAATGGAGAATTCATGAAGAAATGAGGATTTGCTGAACTCAAGGTCACGCGCACGCGTCACCCACGCGTACGCGTGACAAGAAAAGTTGCCAGTGACGCGTACGCGTGACAAGCAGCACGTGACCAACTTAATGGCACGCCCCGACAAAAACAAGTGTTTAGGTGCAGAAGGTGCATTCAAGCTGGTTTCCGAGGCATGGAGTTTTCTATCAGACAAGACCAATAGACTAGAATATAACCAAAAGAGGAGTTCAAAAGGTTTTCAACATAACACTTCAAACCATGTTGCATCTCAATCAGATACACCTAGTTCAAATGGTTATTATAATTTCAAGAAGGATAACATGAAAGCTGGAAATAATAACTCTCTGAGATCTTCATTTTCAGTTCCACCTACACACAGAAGAGCTGAAACCTTTTGGACTATCTGCAATCGATGCAGGACACATTATGAATATATGAGGATTTATTTGAATCATACCCTTTTGTGTCCCAATTGTAATAAAGCTTTTGTAGCTGTGGAGAGGGGTCTAACTCCCAATGTCTTTAAGTCACCAAATTGGTCTTCTCGACAACAGCATCAGGGTTCTCGACATCAATCTGGAAGTAATAACTCGAACTATCAGTGGAGTTCTCAATCGAGAATGGCTGGTTTTGGTGGCACAGATGGATCATCTTCTGTTGCTGCACAAGCTGCTAGTGTTGTGCAACAGGCAAGTGAGAAGGTGAGAAGAGACAGAGCACCATGAATTGCTGAATGGGAGAGGAGTTGAATAGAGGAAGAGAGATATAGAGGAAGGTGGCGGGTATAGTGAGTGAAATGAGTTGAGGATGTGGCTAGTGAAGGAAGACAGATGAGTGATCAAGAGTGTTAGTTATAAGAAAAAGATGTGGAGATGTAATTGAGGGAAGGTGACCGAAAGCAAGAGATATGGAAGTAGCTTGTAATGAAATGGAAACAAGAGTTGAAATGTGGAAGTGAGCAATGGTTCGGTCACAGAGAGTGTGAGTTATTCATATTGAAAGGTCGTGGATAGATGAAGGGTGGAGATTAACATTGTGTGATGAAAATGGATGGTGTGTATGTAAAGTGGCATGGAGACAAGGATTGCCACTTTATGAGGTGGTTGGGTTCGGTCCTCAAGGGTGGAAGCTATGACACACTCAACTAACCAATGCTTGTATGGTAACACTTCCCAAGGAACACCATTCAAGGACATGTGCCTAGCCCTTGTTATAAAGTAGCCGAACCCTTTCCTTAAATTGTCACCTCCATCAATCTCTTCCTCCATATTCCCTATTCAACACAACAAAAATGAATTGAATTAATGGCGGCAAAAATGAAATGTAGCAACTACTTTTTAAATTTTCTTCAATTGACCAAATAAAAATAACTAAGTATTCCTCATGAATTAAAACCAACGTGACTCCTTGTAAGTATGCATGTGACATTTGTGAACACCAAACTTAGTGTTTGGTCATGTGGTGTAAGGAAGTTGATTAAACTCCTAGGATATACATATTATGAGCCTTGGGCTTGTTTTAGTATCTGGTGTTTCTGGTTAAATTCTATCTTTTAGCTTGTGAGGAAACAACATATCAAAAAGTAATGATGGAGTGCAACAGGGATGAGGCAATTAGGGCCAAAGAAATAGCAGAGAGGAAATTTTCTGAAAGGGAATATGTTGGTGCAAAGAAGTTAGCTCTCAAGGCTCTAAATCTGTATTCGGCATTGGAGGAGGATCTTCCCCAATTTTTGCAAACAATTGAAATTTTTATCTCTGCTGAGAATAAAATTAGTGGAGAAATGGATTGGTATGTTATACTTGGTGTGAGCCTTTTTGCCAATGAAGAGACTGTTAGAAAGCAATACTGGCAATGTTGGTGCCACTAACGCCAGCATCAACGTTGGGAAGCAAGGGCAAAGTGGCGTTAGTGGTGGCATTATCCACCCACTAATGCCAACGATGGTTCAAGTGCAAGGGAGGAGTGGCGTTAGTGGCAACGTTAGTGCCACTAACGCCAGTGCTAACGTGGAGAAGGCAAGCTTGTGGCGTTAGTGGTGGCGTTAGTGCCACTAACACCAGGAGTAATATGGATTCAAGAGGTTTGCAACATTAGTGATCACGTTGGTGTCACTAACGTCATCGAACCATGCAACTAAACATGACGTTACTCACACTAATGGCCTAAGTAACGTGACTAATGCCTCAACTAAACCCTTCCAGCAAGATGAGAAAAACCCAAAGAGTTTGTTAACTACTTCAACTAAGGCCAAGGGCCCACATCCAGATACTTGAAGACTCAACTGAGGATCAGAGAAGTAGTATATATAGGAGTAGTTTTGAACTGAAAAAGAGGGGGGGATTCGGAATTGTAAAGACTCATTTACTCTTCTCTGTAGTTAGTTTACTTTGAATGCATTTTTTACATTTCTATTTTTATTTTCCAGAGCTATAATCAACTAAACCCCACTTCATTGAGGGAGGGAGCTCTGTTGTAATTCAATGGATCAATAATAATTCTTATTGTTCTTCTTCTATTCATTCTCTTTGATTTGCTTGAAAGCTTTCGGTCCTCAACCAAATGTGCAATTGTCTCGGAAGAGAAATTGTTCATACTTGGATTCCCTCGGAACCTTGGAAGAGGAATGAGGGAATCATGCTAGAAATGTTTTCTCATGTTGGACTAGATTGGGGGTTGGACGGATATAGTGACATATAATCCTCCCGAAGCTTTGATCTAGAAAAATATGTGGTATAATCAGTGATCGTACTTCATCTCTTTCCATGAGCAATCAGATCAAGGAATTGGGCAATTATTCAAGCTTAGAGAGATTGAATTGCCAAGGAATTGGGATTCAATCACCTAAGATTGCCAAGAGATCAATGAGTTGCATGGATTGAGGGAGAGAAGAGAATGAACTTGATCCGGAGAATGCAACATCTCTTGAACCCAATGAGCTTCCCCATTCTTATCTTCTCATTCTCAATATTCTGTTTACTTTAATGTTCATCACCCCATTCCTATTTAATTTCTTGCTATTTATTTTCTGTAATTTACATTCATCAATTTACATTCCAGCAGTTTAATTCAGCTATTTACCTTTCCGTCATTTACATTTCTTTCTATTTACATTTCCCGCCATTTAAATTTCTGCAAATCTCAATTCAATTCTGTTTAGTTCAACTAGACCATCCCTTTGATTAAATTTGCTCAACCAATCAATCCCTGTGGGATTTGACCTCACTCTATTGTGAGTTTTTACTTGACGACAAATTCGGTATACTTGCCGAAGGAAGTTTGTAGAGATACGAAATTCCACGTATCATCGCCCTACTCATTCAAATAAGTAACTAACTCCTACAATATCTCCTATTGATTTAGAAGGGAGATCTCAAAAACTTTCGTAATAAAAAGGAACAATTATCCACTATCAAAGGTAGAGCTACTTTCTAAAGTAGTTATTAGCTCACCATCTACAACTATAAATACCCTTACACTCTCAGGTATTTTTTGAACTCTAATCTACTAAAAATTTGCCTAAAATTTTTGCTAACTTAAGCATCAGAGTCCCTTGCAGGTACTCCCATCCTCTCCAAAAAGCTTAGATAGCAAATCCTTATTGAAGAGACAAAGGAGCTTTTCATTCCAAAAAGAGTCTGGATATCACGTTTAGGCCCAAATCCATCTATTTCAGGTAATCCTTAAAACATCTATGATATAAACAAGCTGTATGATTCATTGATGAGAATAATTAGAGCATGGAAGTTAATTATTTTAATTAGAAGATAGCATTGGCTAAAACAGAAATAGAGGCCAAAGGACTCCTTATGCATAGAATTTAGGAGAGTTGATAGGACTTTATAATTTTCTATCTTATATTTTCAATTTTTTTTTTGTAATTCGATAAAAAAAATTCAGTTCAGAGGATAAAATTTCATTAAATTCATCTCAAAACTCTATTTCTTGACTAGTATTAAAGTGTGAAATCAGAAATTCAGATACCAATTTTTACAACTGATATCAGAGTTTAATTTAGGGAGCTCTGTGATGGTGTCTACAACATCTGTCCATGATGCCAAGAAAACTAGAATGGATGCGATAGAGAGATAGATTGCAGAAGTCAGAGCAGAATTCAAGGCAAAATTAATTGAATCCAATTAGAAAATGATGAGAAAAATGCAAAAGATGTTCCACCAGCACATGCTGCCAATACACATAATAAGAATTGCCTTTCAACGTTAAACCAAGGGCCAATTGAGCATCAAAATCAGGAACAAAATACAACAATGAATGAACCTAGAGTGTAGGACAAGTGAGCATAAAAGAGAACATGATTCCCAAACCGAAAAATTGATGTTCCAAAATTTTCAGCTAATGATGTGAGTGGGGTAGTTGATAAAAGATCGAGCGGTGTTTTCGTGTCATTCAGGTTGCCATTGCGGAGAAGCCTTAACTTGGTTTGAATGGTCTTCCATTCATGAATGCGATTTAAACAAGACCTCCTAAAGCGATAACCAAGTATGACAACAAACCCAATGGGATCCCTTTTAGATGTCCGACAAAATGGAACTGTGTCTGAATACCGTCGGGAGTTCAAGTTAGCAGCACGAACCCAATGAAATTTGGGAATCGATACATTGATGTGTATCTTCATGAATGGGATAAAGAAAGAGGCAGAATTGATGACTCGATCACTCTCAATCAAGAATAGGAATATGGCTTGGCGTGACAGTGAAGGGAGGAAGAAGGATAGATCGTCATTCAATCGAGACTCAAACTAGGTTAGGCAAAGTCCGAGAGGATTTCAAGGAGGTGGATCAAGACTAAATTTTGAATTCTAAGTCAAAAACGTTCAAACAAAAAGTATTGAAGGCAGAAACCAGCCATCACAGGTCAATGGGTAATGAGCCTATCGGAGTAAGAAAGCTTTCAAATGAATAATGAGCTGAGAGACGTGTTTTCATTGCGAGGAGATATGAGGACCTACACATGCGTGTCAATTTAGAAACTTCTAAATCAATTTTATGGGAGACGAAGAGAAAGAGGAGGAGATCAAAGGAAATAGAAGCCAAAGAAATGGAGCTGCAGTTGTTATCTTACAACTAACAAGGCTTAACTACTCATAAAACATTTAGTGTCACTCTCGATTTTATATCCAAAAAGATAATAGAAAAATTGAAGCTACCAACCGTACTCAAGGAAAATGAGAGAAGGAGAGAGCGGGGGCGAGCGGTTGAGGGTGAAACACGGTGAGGAAGATGGCCATACCATCAGAAGAGATAAGGGGGAGAGCGTGGGTGGGTGTGTATCCGGTTTTAAGGAGGGTTCTTCTCGAGAGGGGTTAGAAAAGCCATCCAAGGTCTCTTTTAGAGATAAAGTCATTGGTGCAGAAAAGTCTAAGGCCTTTGCGTTAGTAGGGTCTTTATCTGGGATTGGTATCGAGATTGTGACAGGAAAGCAGGGTGATTCTCACCCACCAAGTGTCAGTTTTACCAAGGAGGCAAAGAGCTGTCTAGCTGAACCTTATAAGGAAGCCATCGTGATCAAGGTGCTGGATAAGCATTATGGCTACACGGCTCTCATGCATAAGCTTTGGATAGTATGGCGCATCAAAGGAGGGTTTGATTTATTAGATGTGGGGTTTGGGTCATTTTTTGGTTAAATTTGATATTTCTGCGGATCGTGAGAAAGTCATTCTTGGTGGCCCATGGTTGATAGACGGTCACTATGTTGCAGTAAAGCCATGGGATGTGGATTTTAGGCCATGCGAAAAATCTTTTGGATCAACGCTGGTATGGATTCGAGTCTCGGGACTTCTAATTTGGTGCTACCAAGAACAAGCAATGCTGCGAATTGCTTCTGCAATAAGGGTTCCGGTGAAAGTAGATTTGGCCACTAAGCTTGCAGAAAGAGGAAAATATGCCCGAGCTTGTGTTCAAATTAATCTTGGGTTGCCTGTAATCAAATATATTATAGTGAAGGGTGTGACTCATGAAGTGGAGTACGAGAGTTTACAGTTGATTTGTGCTACTTGTGCACGGTATGGGCATGATAAATCGTTGTGCATGGAGAAGGAGTCCTTGGAAGGAAATAGAAATTCCTTTGGTGATGAAAAAAATAATGAAGTCCCAACACTAGTGCCACACAACAATCATGAGCTTCATAAAGATGCTGAATCAGAAGCTCGTGATTTGGGTGAGAATTCTCGTAATTTGGGTGAGAAATTAGGAGTTGTTAAAGGGAAAGATGTGGTTACAGAATCATTGGCTCCTCATGTGCCTGATGGTCATGTTAATGAGGCATGCATGGATGATGGAGAGGGCTGGCAACAAGTGCTGCGTAAGGAAAAATTCACAATGGGCCGGTCATCAGGTTTGAAGGACCAAGATGGAAAGTAGCACAAGTATGGTTCGAGAAGGGTTCCAAGGCCCAATTCGCATGGTGATGGAGGCAAATCAATTGGCAATAGGATGGAGAAGCGAGAAAAACATAAAATTGTGCCATCTCCATCGCGCAGAACTCCTGCACGTCGTGGAATTTCCCTACGGAAGCGTCATCGGCCTTCCTCCCTGCAGAACTCGCCAGTTGATAAAAATGGTGGCACAACGAAGGAAACCTTAGTAGATGGAAGCATGGCAGGTGCAGTGTTAGGGGGTCCGAAGGTGGCAATTATTGAGGATCGGAGTGTGCCAATACCGCAGGACAAACCACCTATTGAGGTTGGTGATTCTGTTTAGAGTTTATATTCTTATTTATTCTGTCCCTATTATTTATGGATAGTTTAAATATGATTGTTTGGAATATTAGGGGTGCTTCTAATAAGTTAGCTCGGGTGCATTGTAAGGAACTTGTTAGAAAATTTAGACCTGTTTTCTTTATTGTGGTTGAAATTCACTCCCCTTTTCAGCATTTAAAATTGTTTTGGGAAAGGTTGGGGTATCACTCTATTGGTATCCTCTATGAAGGGTGTTTGTTGTAAGTTCATTGATGCTTTTGATCAGGGTGTTACTGTTGAGGTTCAATTTGATAATTTAATCTGGAGGTGTAGTGGTATTTATGGCAGTCCTCAATTTAATAAAAGGGTTTTCCTTTGGGTTTATCTTGTTGCACAATCCATGGTTTTTCAAGGACCTTGGATTGTTCTTAGTGATTTTAATGAAGTCAAATTTTCTCATGAATCTAAGGGCTATCAATTTTCTCATCAAAGAGCAGACATGTTTGCTACTTCATTAGGGGATAGTGGTTTGTTTGATCTGAAGACTATTGGGAGGCGGTTTTCTTGGTACAGAAGGGTGAAAAATTATGTTGACGTGGCAAAAAAGCTTGATCGAGTATGTATAAATAGTAGTTGGTTATCTATCTTTTCAGAGGATTATGCAGAAGTTTTAAATAGGCTTTAGTCTGATCATTGTCCTATTCTGGTGCGTTGTAAAGGTCGTCCTCAGGCTAAAGGGAATCGACCTTTCCGATTTGTTGCCGCTTGGGCTACTCATCCTAGGTATAGGGATATTGTGAATCAGTCATGGTGGTCTAGTAATAGAGGGATTCATGGCAAGCTTTCGGAAGTACAGAAGAATTCATTAGAGTTTAACTTGAAGGTATTTGGTAACATTTTTGTTAAGAAATGTGAATTAGAGCAGCAGATTAATTATTTACAAAAGCGTTTGGAAGTAGTAGATAGTATTTATTTGCGTCAGAAAGAACAACAGTTACTTGATGATTATAATAATACTCTAGTGCAAGAAGAGCTCCTATGGTTCCAAAAGTCCAGAGAGCAGTGGGTAAGGTTCGGGGATAGGAATACAAGATTCTTTCATATTCAAACTCTTGCGTGAAGGAAGCATAATAAGATTCATGGCCTTTTTCTCAAGGATAGAGTGTGGGAAACTGATCCAGAGATTCTGAGTCAAGAAGCAGAATCTTTCTATAAAAGCTTATTCTGTCATTTGGATGATGTTGATTTGGGTTGCCTTGGTGATGTGCCTCTTCCTTCTCTGAATGAGGAAGCTTGCAATAATCTTACGGCACCAGTTACTATGGAGGAAGTCAGAACAGCTATTTTTCACATGAACTCTTTTAAAGCTCCGGGTCCTGATGGGTTTCAAGCTTTCTTCTTCAAAGAATATTGGGAGATCATTGGTCTTGATGTTTGGAAGATGGTTAAGCAGGCATTCTCCGGTGTTACTCTTGATCCGAGAATGTTGGAGACTTTACTGGTTCTTATTCCAAAGGTTGAATCACCGGTATCTATGAAAGATTTCAGGCCGATTAGTCTCTGCAATGTAGTTTACAAGTTCATCACGAAGGTCCTTGTTAATAGGCTTCGTCCTCATCTTGCGAAGATTGTTGGCCCGCTTCAAGGAGGATTTATTCCGGGACGAGGAACTCCTGACAACATCATTATTACTCAAGAAGTTCTCCACTTTATGAAGAAGACTTCATGCTAGCAAAGTGTTATTGATAGTTCATGGGGTTTTATGTGGATATGCAAATACTCACTTCTTATTGACTCCTAGGCATAGAAAGTCTCCTTCAAACTTCAAGTGACATACTGCTATGACCTCTCATTATTCCTTTATCCTTGGCTTTTACTTTATTCAAGACCTTTATTTGAGTGTCATGTGTAGCAAGTTCATTTTCTTTTCTATATACTTGACACATTATTCACCATAGACACTTGGCTCACATTCCTTCTTAAAACATTGATGCCCAGCACCTCTTTGGGCTACTAAATGCTTTGTAGTTAGGTTGCTCTTGATAGTGGATTTTCAGCTGATGATCCCGGGTTAGTTAACCCAAGTCACCAAGTGTTGAGGCACTCCTAAGAGTTTACTAATCCAAGCAGATCCTAGTACGAAAACATCACAGGCATATATTTCAGAGTTCAAGCTATTGGTGTCCAGCTTTGTTTCTTTTTGTTTTTCTTTTGTTTTGCCACTTTTTGGCTCTTCTTTGTTCTTTCTTTCTTTTTGTTTTTCTTTCTAACCAAGGAATTCAATTCAATTGAGATTCATAGATAGTAGGCCACTCTTTACTTAGAAGGAGATATCCTAGCTCTTTATTCACTAAAAGTGAGCTATTATACAATCACACACATACCACCACTTACTTTTATTCCACTTCTAACTAACAGAGACCATTTCACTTCACATTCAAACTGTTCTTTTATTGAATTTAAAGATGCAGGGGATAACATATGCTTCTTGTTAAGTGAAAATGAACACACAAGCCAACATAAAAACTAGCCTACTTATTTTGAAAGAAACAAACATAATGCAAGGGTTTTTAATTAAAACGGACTACTTGGAAATGCAAAGACAATTTAGAACAGATTGAATTTGTAGTGATGAATAAAGAGCAAGTCCACCTTTCATTTGTCATGCCTTTTCTTCCTCCTTTCATACACTTGGCTGCTAGTGTTCCCACCATCCTTGTTTGGTTCTTGTTGATCTTGCCAAAAGCCAGCCCTATTCATAGCCTCTTCCACTCTATCTTCAAGTCTCATAGCCCTGTTCACTTCCATCTCACTTCTCATTTTGAAAAATTCATCAAAAGTTGGGAATGCCGGATCCATGTTGTTTGTTTGTTTATTATTCTTAGCTCTCTTTCTTCTTGTGCTTGTTGGTTTTGCATGTACAGAGAATGATATTCCTCTTGCCTTGCTTGGATTCTTGTGTATTGTTGAGATAACCTCCCTATTGCTTCTTGCATTTGAGTCATGTCCATATTGCCTTGTGAGAAAAAGTGTGGCTGTTCCTCCTCCTCTTGTGGCTCTTCTTCCATGTGTGGCTCATCTTCTTCCATTTGCTCTTCTCTTTCCCTTCCTCCATGTGGCCTTCGGCCTTGGTGTGCTTCAAAAGGCATCATCATTCGTTCAATAGTTATGGGCATGCCTTGGCTTAACCACATTGGATTCTCCTCTTCCAATGGGACCTTGGCCTTTGCACACAACTTCCAAATGGTGCTCGGATAGTACAACCAAGATCCGGCCGAATTCTTTTCAGCTATCTTTTGAATGTCTTTCGCAAGGATCTCATGAACTCTTATCTCTCCACCTACCATGATACAATGCAACATTAAGGCTCTCTCCCTGTTAACTTCTGAGGTGTTCACCGTCCCCAGAATTGACCTTTTCATCAACTCATACCATCCTTTTGCCTCCGGAATGAGGTTACATCTCTTCAGGAACTTGTATCTATTCTTGTTATCTCCCTCCCATTCTGAGTTCTCAAAACAAATGTCTCTTGCAATCTCCTCATAATCTTGATTCTCAGTCAATCTTTGTTGGTATCCTGGTTCATCAAAGCGGACTGACTTTAGTTTCAAGACTTTTTTGATTGCCTCCGGGCTAAAATCTACTTCCACCCCACGCACATAGCTCTTGTACGTTGGGGGTTCACGCATATCAATCCTTGGGACATTTGCATAGAACTCTCTTATAATATTGGTGTTAACTCGGGTGGCTGGTGATGTAAGTTCCTCCCATCTCCTCTTCCGGATCTTGTTCTTTATTTCTTGACATCCATCATCCGGCAACATGAATGAAATTTCAGGATAGATTTTTTTCTCGTTCATCCATTGAATTTGCATTTGATGAGACCAAGACTTGAACCTCCATTGGTCATATTCATATGTTTCTTCCTCTACTATTGGATCTTTTCCTTTTCGTCGTTTGGTTCTTGAAGAGGAAGCCATGATCACTTGGTTGGTTGAGAGGGAATGTGAAGAATGTTGGAGAGTTTGATATGTGGTTGGAGGAAACAGTGATTCGGACTGAATTTGTTTGCTTCAGCCAAGGGAATGTTGATTTCCAGCTTCTTAAAAATCTCAAGGAATTTGTGGAACTGCTTGTCTTTCATTTCTTTATTGAACCTCTGAGGGTAAGGCAGTGGGGGTGTGCTGCTTTTTCCCATTTGCTGCTGCCCCTGAGCTACTTCCTTTGAGCTATGTGGCTGGTTGTTCCTCTCTTTGAGTTTCTCAGTGTCTTTGTTTGGCATCACATTTTGCTCCTTATCCTCATCTGCCTTTGTTTGATTATCATCCTCTGTTGGTTCTTTGATGTTTTCTGCTTGCTTCCTTGTAGTGTCATTGTTGCTTATCAATGTTCTCCCACTCCTCAATTGTATTGCCTTGCATTCCTCCTTGGGATTTGGGATTGTGTCACTGGGCAGTGCGTTTGAAGATCTCTCAACAGATACTTGCTTGGAGATTTGCCCCATCTGTCTCTCTAGGCTCTTTATAGAGGCTTCCTGATTCTTTGCTACCATTTCTTGGTGTTTCATCGAAGTTATTTGCATTGACATTAGGGGTGAGAATGCTACTTCCACAATGTCTAGCATTTGCAAAGGTATAGGAAGCCAACACTCTCCTCTGTTGTGGTTGATTATTGACTCCTCCTTCTGGATTAGATGTATCTCCTTCCATCTCGTGGAATTCTTCGTCTGATTCCTCTTCTCCAACAATGCTTTTCCCTCTTTCAGCTTTCCTTAACCTCCTGAGAGTCCTTTCGTCTTGTTCATGAAAATTGGGTATGGCTCTTCTTCTACCTGACATACAAGCAGAACATAAGAGCACACAAACCAGTTACACTTCAATCTACTGCTAGAATGAAGTTTTAGTTAGCTTAAGCAAAAATTCAAACAGTTAGTGGGTTAGTCAAAATTAAAGAGAAAGTGCTTGATCTAGATTACCACCTCACTTAATCATTGTCAATCTAATCAATCCCCGGCAACGGCGCCAAAAACTTGATGAGATATTTTGGTGAAAAATAAATTTCTCCCAAAATACCCAAAACTAACCGGCAAGTGTACCGGGTCGTATCAAGTAATAAAAACTCACGGGAGTGAGGTCGATCCCACAGGGATTGAAGGATTGAGCAATTTTAGTTTAGTGGTTGATTTAGTCAAGCGAATCAAGATTTGGTTGAGTGATTTGTGACTTGCAGAATGTAAATTGCATTGAAGTAAAGAGAACAAGAAATAAATGGCTGAAACTTAAAGAACAAGAAACTAAATGGCAGAAACTTAAAGTGCAAGAAATGTAAATTGC
>NC_029786.2:27856183-27871303 GCF_000816755.2 Arachis ipaensis | reverse complement strand
AATAACTTGAATTCTATCCTATTTATACATTTTCCAAAATGATCTTCAAGCCTTGAGTTGGGCCTTTGTTCTTGGTGGAATTGGGTTGAAAGAGGCCTTGGTTGATTGCTTTTGAAGAAGAACCGAAGTGAACCAATTGAACCGGTTTTGAGGTTAGCAAAAGTTGGACCAAAAGTTGGAGCTAAAGTTAGGGGTCTAACTTTGGCTCCAACTTTTCATATCAGTTAGCACATTTTTCTGGTTTGGACGTTGGTGCCAACGTTAGGGGTCTAACTTTGACCCTAACGTTGGCCTTGCTTAGTGCTAGTGGCGCCAACGTTAGCCTCCAAGTTAGGGGGCTAACGTTGGCGCAAACGTTGGCCTTCCCCCTTTGTAATTTAAGTGCCAACGTTAGCCTCCAAGTTAGGGGGCTAACGTTGGCGCAAACGTTGGTGCCCAGGGGAGAAACTTCTCAAGTTCCAACGTTAGCCTCCAAGTTAGGGGGCTAACGTTGGCGCAAACTTTTGGAGCCCAGGGGAGAATTTTCAGGTTCCAACGTTAGCCTCCAAGTTAGGGGGCTAACGTTGGCGCAAACTTTTGGAGCCCAGGGGAGAATTTTCAGGTTCCAACGTTAGCCTCCAAGTTAGGGGGCTAACGTTGGGGCTAACTTCATGCAACCCGGTTCAATTTTCACTTATTCCATTGTCCTCTCTTCACTCTTAGCCATTCCTCTTAGCTTCAACCTTTCTCCAAGCTTTCTTCACCTATCATTGATCAACCAAACTTATCAAAGCTTTGCTCAAAATCATGAGGTATTCAATCTTTCATAATATGCAACAAATATAGCACAAAACCTCATGAAATGGCATGAATTCATATATGGTTGGTTCAATCAAGGGAAACATGAAAATTTACTCAATTAGCTTGCTTGTAGCTCAAGAAAGTGCATAATTCTAATGAAAACAAAAGAAAAAGACTAGCTAAAATGGGCTAAGATGACTTGTCATCATCCTCATCTTGCAGAGATTGTTGGCCCGCTTCAAGGAGGATTTATTCCGGGACGAGGAACTCCTGACAACATCATTATTGCTCAAGAAGTTCTCCACTTTATGAAGAAGACTAAATCAAAGAAAGGCACACTGGCCTTTAAGATTGATCTGGAGAAAGCTTATGACAGAGTTGACTGGAGGTTTTTATCTCATACCCTTAAGATCTTTGGTTTTTCTATTCCTACAATTAATTTGATTATGAATTGTGTTACTGCTTCTTCCTTATCTATTCTTTGGAATGGGAATCGTCTGAATAGCTTTACTCCTAGCCGAGGTCTTAGACAAGGAGATTCAATGTCACCCTATCTTTTTGTGTTGTGTATGGAGCGATTGGCATGCTTTATTAGTCAGGTTGATTTGGGCTTGTGGGAGCCGGTTGTTATTTCTAGAGGGGGACCAAGAATATCCCACTTAATGTTTGCAGATGACTTGCTTCTATTCTGTAAAGCTACAAAGAGACAAGTGCAAAATATGATGTTGGTTTTAGAGACTTTTTGCAAAGCATCTGGGATGAAGATTAATATGGAGAAGTCTAAAGCGCTTTGCTCCAAGAATGTCTCTGCAACAAGGAAAGATATTTTCACTGGGGTATCCTCTATCAGATTTGTCCAGAACTTGAGCAGGTATCTTGGAGTTACCCTTAACCATTCTAGGGTGACTCATTCAGCTTTCAATGGTGTCCTGGATAAGATTCAGAGTAGGCTAGCAAGCTGGAAAGGGAGTTTACTCAATCGGGCTGGTAGACTCTACTTGGTTAATTCTGTTGCAGCTGCTATTCCCACGTACCAGATGCAGGTCTCTATTTTTCCCAAAAGAATCATTAGTAAATTAGAGTCTATGATGAGGAATTTTCTTTGGAAAGGACAAGTTGATGGAAGAGGATTGAATCTTGTTAATAAGCTTGTGGCGTTAATGAGAAAAGTGATCGCCAATAACGCCTTCGAAAGCCATCATAGCCCACGTTAGTTGCCACGTTAGTTACATTAACGTGGGAGCTAACGTGGAAAGAAAAGAGGAGCTCCAACGTTAGTGGTAAAAGTGAACACCACTAATGTTCCAAAAGGCCATACATAAGCCACGTTAAGAGCCACGTTAATCTAATTAACGTGAACTCTAACGTGGGAGGAGGAAGAAATTGCCAACGTTAGTGACACTCACCTTTGTCACTAACGTTGGACTAAGCCAACATTGCCCACGTTAGTGGTCACGTTAAGACCACTAACGTGAAGGGTAACGTGGAGCAAGGAGTGATAGGCCAACGTTAGTGACACTCACCTTTGTCACTAACATTGGAGATGGCAATTACCACCATGTTAGTGGCCACGTTAATCTAATTAACATGAACTCTAACGTGGGGAAAAGAGGCAATTAGCAACGTTATTGTAAAAGGTGAATGCCAATAACGTTTGTGAAGGACCAAGAGGCAACGTTAGTGGTCACGTTAGTACCACTAACGTTGAAGTTAACGTGGATCGTTTTTGGTTTGGAACGTTAGTGAAAAAGGTGATCGTCACTAACGTTCTCGAACCCACATTTTCACTTAACGTTAACACCACTAACGTCCTAACTAACATCCATGCCTAACTCACACTTTTTCTGCAAGTAAAGCTGAGCCCACTGAAGACTGTAACTGCTTCAACTCAAGATCAAAGGCCCATATCCAAGACTTGAAGAGCTAACTAGAAGATCAGAAGAGTAGTATATATAGGAGTAGTTTTGAACTAGTATAGGGAAGCTTTTGGCATTTTGGATAACTATACTCTGTATATTTTACTTTCTCTGTAATTTCTAGTTGAATTGGACAATGCATTCTTCTTTATCTTCTTCCATTTCCAGAGCTATGAACAACTAAACTCCTTTTCATTGGGTTAGGGAGCTCTGTTGTAATTTGATGGATCAATAATAGTTTTCATTATTCTTCTTCTTTCTTTTCTCTTGATTTTACTAGAAAGCTTTCAATCTTCATCCAATTGGGTAGTTGTCTTGGAAAAGAAGCTATTCATACTTGGATATCTTCGGAACCTTGGAAGAGGAATGAAGAGATCATGCTAGAAATGCTTTCTCATGTTGGACCAAATTGGGGTTTGGATGGATATAGTGACATATAATCCTACCAACACTTTGATTTGGGAATACATGTGGTATAATCAGTGACCATACTTCATCTCTTCTCATGAGCAATTAGACCAAGGAATTGGCTATTGATCAAGATTTGAGAGATTGAATTACCAAGGAATTGGAATCCAATCACTTAAGATTGCCACGGAGATCAATGAATGCATTGATTGAGGAAGAGATAAGAATGAACTTGATCCGGAGAATACAACATCTTCTGAGCCCAATGAATCCCCCATTTCTGATCTTACCCATTCTCTTTAATTTCTGCCATTTACTTTTATGTTCATTTTCCCAAACCCCCGTTTAAGATTCTGCAATTTACTTTCCGTCATTTACATTCTGCCATTTACTTCCAGCAATTACATTTTCTATTATTTACTTTTCCGCCATTTACTTTTCTGCAAATCTCAACTCAATTTCTTCTTAGCTCAACTAGAACATTCCTCTGATTAAAGTTGCTTGACCAATCAATTCCTGTGGGATTCGACCTCACTCTATTGTGAGTTTTTACTTGACAACAATTCGGTATACTTGCCGAGGAAAATTTGTTGAGAGACAAGTTTTCGTGCATCAGGTGATAGTGTTGGTTTTGCTTGTGTTATTAGAGATTGTCATGGGAGTTGGCAAAGGGGTGTTTGGGAATGATTGAGAGTAATAGTATTCTTCAAGGAGAATTGTTTGCCATTTGGAGAGGATATCTCTTAGCTTGGGATGTGGGTCAACGAGATGTTATTTGTGAGACGGATTGTGTGGAAGCATTTAATCTTGTTACTCAAGATGGTTTTGGGTTTATTGATCCATTGGTGCTCAAAATAAGAGATATCATGCATTGGAATTGGCGTGTTGACTTTCGTTTGATTATGAGAGATGCAAACACGGTGGCAGATACTATGGCAAAGATGGCAATGAAGTTACAACTTTCACATGTGGAGCTTCTTTCACCTTGGGAGGAGTTTAAGAGTAGTCTTAAATGGGACTGTCCCTCTATTTAAGCAATTCCTTGTTTTGTTAGTTTTATTTTTCTTTGTTTAGTTTATTTCAGTCACCAAAAAAAAGGTTCAAAATGGTGCCATTGAGGAAGGTGACAAAAATCTATGAGAAATTGGAGCTGGAAGTCCAAGAAATACACATTGTCCAGTCTTTTGTTGTAATGGAATTGGGAAAAATTGTAGTAGTGTTAGGTGTAGGATGGATTGCTAGTAATGAGTTATTCTTAATATCTTTCCATGTAATCTAGCTTTTAATACTTCAGTGTTGCTTATTGAGGTACTTTCAAAATTTATAAGAATGAATGAAATTTTAAAAATGACTATCAGATTAAAATATTATGACAGAAAATATAAAGGACTTGTTAGAAATAAAAATGAAAAGCAGAGAAAAAATAATATGCCTTAAGCAGAAAGCACGTAATAAATACTGAACATCTTTCTAGCCAGATTTTTTATTTAAATAAATAAAAAAATACATTAATTATCGAAATAAATAATTTTAAAAATATTTACCATTTTGCGTTCTCCAGTCATATCTCATTTACAGTGTGAATGAGATATGACACATAATCTATCTCGTTTACACTGTAAACGAGATACAATGAGTTGTGTTCCCACCAGCTATAAAAAGATGTGTAACCCTTGGTATTCTTCACAAACTTTTCGTATCATATTTCTCCTAAATACAAGGCATGGCCAGTAATAATCCTTATATAGTTGTGCTTGTGTATCCCAATGGCCGCATGTTTAACGGCGACAACGGGGTCACATTTGAGTGCGAGGATCCGATATTGTTTCGCACTCAACGTGTGAATACGTTGTCGGATTTGAAGAGTTTGATACTGAGCAAGCTCGGAGGTACAGTGGCGAGAGAAATCGGAAGGGTGGCGTATAGGTTACTGGCCTCCATGGGTAATGGAGTCTTTCGATTTTGACTATTCCGACTTCAAGGGGACGAGCATGTGCGAGTGATGTTCAATATACATGGGAGGATCATGGCAGAGCAAGTAATGGAGATGTCTGTAGAGGTGGGGCACAGTGGCGGTGGTCCTTCTGTACACTCGACCTATGTGCAGGACAACCGACCTCTCGCACCACCGCCCATTCATGTCGCCGTTCCAGTGGATGAGGCGGAGGAGGGTGAGGAGGAGTCGGATGAGGATTACGTGGCGGACAGTGGTGATAGTAAATCGTTCGATGGTGAGGATGAGAATGATTGTGTTCCGGAGACACCCGTTCCGACTGCCCCCCGCCATGTCCTACCTCCCCATCTTTCGATACCGGCGCTTTCGGCAGTTTCGTCTCACTATCACGGTCTGGATTTGGACGCCATGCATGAGAGGACTCCATTTCTTGACACGGGTGAAGAGGATTACAACCTAGACGGCAGTGTAGAGTTTTGGGTCAAACACAAGTTTAGAAGTCGAGAGGCAGTGCTTCAAGGTGTGAAGAACTACAGTATTCGAAGGAGTGCGGAGTACCGAGTGATAGAATCAGACCGGTTAAAGTACCATGTGCAGTACCGTCAAGCTGATAATGGGTGTCAATGGAGCCTCCGTGTGGCTCTTCGACAGAACCTCGGATACTGGTAATATTAAGTTTATGTGTGCCTTTCAATACTTCATTATGATATACTTAGTAGGTGTACAAAGTGCCTAAAGGAGTCTTGTGTTGTTGTGTTCAGGGAGGTTCGGAGGGTTGGTGGAGTGCATAGTTGTCTAGCACCCACCATGTCTCAAGACCATTGTCAGCTAGACAGCAATCTCATATGACGGGTCATCTTGCCATTGATTCAATCCAACCCCTCTGTCAGCATTCCGGTTTTGCAAGGTGCGGTCCAAGCGAGCTATCACTTCAAACCCTCCTATAGAAAGGTGTGGATGGCCAAGCAGAAGGCAATTGCACAAATCTATGGAGATTGGGAGGAGTCATACAATAAGGTTTCCAAGTTGTTTCAAGCACTGCAGAGCTATTTTCCTGGTACCCTTTGTGACGTCCGTGTCAAACCATTCTACGATGGGCACCTCCTTGTACGTGACTGCAGTATGTTCGACAAGGTATTTTGGTCTTTCCCGTCATGTGTAGAAGCCTTCAAGCATTGCAAGCCCTTTGTCTCTATAGATGGTACTCATCTGTATGGCATGTATGGTGGTGTGTTGCTTATTGCAGTGGCGCAAGATGGGAATAGCAACATCCTGCCTATTGCCTTTGCCATTGTGGAGTCCGAGAGCACCGAGTCATGGTTGTTCTTCCTAACTAATCCGAGACGCCACGTCACACTACAGGATGGCCTGCTGGTTATATCCGACAGATCTCAGGCTATCAAGGTAGTGCTTAGCGCCGAAGACAGCGGTTGGACTCCGCCTAGAGCCTACCATGCTTACTGCATAGGACACATGGCTGCGAACTTCATGACACGGTTCAAGTCAGCCGAAGGCAAGAAGTACCTCATTAATGCTACTTATAGTCCAAGCAAGGCCGATTATGAGTGGTACATGGATGCGTTGAGAGGAGTCTCGCCTACCATGGTTAACTGGGCTAGTTGTTTCAGGAACGATATTTGGCTACAACATTGCGACGGCGGGCGTCGGTTTGGCCACATGACGACAAATCTATCCGAGTGCATCAATGCAATGTTGAAGGGCACCCGGTACTTGCCAATATCTGTCATTGTGCACATCACGTACGAGAGATAACAGAATTTATTCGTCACGAAGGGTAGAAAGGCGCAGTCACAGCTCGCTGCTGGATGCCGCACAGAGACTATTGGCCGTCATTGAGAAGAACAGAGAAGGGATACCGAAGATGCGTGTCACCCACTGTGACAGGCGGGCATCGGTGTTTGTTGTTGAGGAGCTTGAGCCTTTTGAGAGATGGGGGGGCGGTTCCTTCCGTGTTCGACTATCAGATGGCACGTGTGACTGCAGGTTATTCCAGTCTCTCCACTATCCTTGTCGTCACGCACTAGCTTGGTCTGCCGCTGCTAGCATTGAATGGGCCCCGTATATGCATCCTGTGTACTGATAAGAAGTTGTTTTCAAGGTGTACGAGATGGAGTTTTTCCCTATCCCATATGAGTCGATGTGGGCAGCGTGGCATGGGACTAGGCTGAGTCCTAACCCAGCAATGCGTCAGAAAGCATCTAGAAGGCCCGTATCCACCAGATTCCGTAACGACATGGATGAGACCGAGCGGCATGAGAAGTGGTGTGGCCTGTGTAGGCAGTACGGTCATACTAGAAGAGGATGTCCTAATCAGCCCACGGGTGACGTATAGGTCTCACTAGTGTCGTATGTTTACCGCAGTTGTCATGTGTTGGTCTTTTTTTTTATGTAGCATGTAATCTAATGTTGTAGTGTCAATGCAATGTTTAATGAGAAATAATCAGTCTATGAGATCATGGTTTTTTTTTTATTTTCTTTTTCTTGAAAGGAACAGTAAGCATAAAATTAAATGCAAAGTAGAGAGAAGACGAATCTAAATAACAATACACATAATCAAAGGGCCACTAACATTCAATCCAAGTTAAATCTGAATGTACATACCATACACCTAAATTAATGTTAGCTACATACATAATCACAAAACCGACTACAATACAGAGAATACTACAATCACTATCTCCGGTGTGGATCCTGGTAGTGATGCCTGTGCCCAGTGCCACATGGGGGAAGCTGAGCCTGTCACTGAGGTCGGGCCGGTCGTGGATCTAGGCCCATTGCTGCTGTCTCCTGCTCCGTGTGAGGACAATACGTCTGTGGTGCACGAAATTACAATCACACTTTTGCAATTCCGCACAACTAACCAGCAAGTGCACTGGGTCGTCCAAGTAATACCTTACGTGAGTAAGGGTCGATCCCACGGAGATTGTCGGTTTGAAGCAAGCTATGGTTATCTTGTAACTCTTAGTCAGGATATCAACAATAATTCTTAGTTTTAATTGGAATGAGTAAAAGAACATGGATTAAATAATACTTGTTATGCAGTACTGGAAAACAGGTTGAGGTTTTGGAGATACTCTGTCTTATGAATCTCTGCTTTCCTACTGTCTTCTTCTTCACGCACACAAGGCTCCTTCCATGGCAAGCTGTATGTTGGTGGATCACCGTTGTCAATGGCTACCATCCATCCTCTCAGTGAAAATGGTCCAGCTACAGGTTTCGTAGGGCTAATCATCTGTCGGTTCTCACTAGTGTTGGAATAAGATCCATTGATCCTTTTGCACACTGTCACTATGCCCAACATTCATGAGTTTGAAGCTCATCATAGTCATCCTTTCCCAGATCCTACTCGGAATACCACAGACAAGGTTTAGACTTTTCAAATCTCAAGAATGCTGCCAATTGATTCTAGCTTATACCACGAAGACTCTGGTCTCACGGATTTGAATGCTCTGTTGTCAGGAGACGCAATCAAACACGTAAACCAGGAACCCAAGAGATACACACTCAAGCTATTGCAGATAGAACGGAGGTGGTTGTCAGGCACGCATTCATAGGTGAGAATGGTGATGAGTGTCACGGATCATCACATTCATCATGTTAAAGTGCGAGTGAATATCTTAGAATAGAAACAAGCGTGATTGAATAGAAAACAGAAGTAATTACAATAATCCATTGAGACACAGCAGAGCTCCTCACCCCCAACCATGGAGTTTAGAGACTCATGCCGTAGAAAATACAAGTTCTGATGTGAAAATGTCATGAGGTACAAAATAAATCTCTAAAAGTGGTTTTTATACTCAACTAGAAACCTAGGTTTACAGAAAATGAGTAAGCTAAGATAGATAGTGCAGAAATCCACTTTCGGGGCCCACTTGGTGTGTGTTTAGGCTGAGTACTGAAGCTTTTACGTGCATAGGCTATTCCTGGCGTTGAACTCCAGCTTTTGTGCCAGTTTGGGCGTTTAACTCCAACTTTTATGCCAGTTCTGGTGTTTAACGCCAGAAAAGGGTAAGGAGCTGGCGTTTAAACGCCAGTTTGCACTACCAAATCTCGGTCAAGTATGGACTATTATATATTGCTGAAAAGACCAAGATGTCTACTTTCCAACGCAATTGAGAGCGCGTCAATTGAACTTCTGTAGCTCCAGAAAATCCATTTCGAGTGCAGGGAGGTCAGAATCCAACAACATCTGCAGTCCTTTCTCAGCCTCTGAATCAGATTTTTGCTCAGGTCCCTCAATTTCAGCTAGAAAATACCTGAAATTATAGAAAAATACACAAACTCATAGTAAAGTCCAGAAATATGATTTTTGCATAAAAACTAATAAAAATATAATAAAAAGTAACTAAAACATACTAAAAACTACATGAAAATTTCACCAAAAAACGTATAAAATATCCGCTCATCAGTCTGTATCCCTCCAGACGATGAACCGGTGGCAAACTGGTGTAGCTAAAGCTGAGTCTGCGGGTGAGGAGCTACGGGTGGGGTCAGCTGAGGTTGGGACTGGGTCAGGTATCTGCCATAGTCGTGGGAGGGGGGAGTCGCGTACTGGCTGCCTGGCCGAAGGCCCGTCCTGTACGACCCACCAGAGCAGGGTGATATATGAGGCATCCAGAACGAGGTCATGGCAGGAGCTGATGGCTGATGATCCTTCACGATGCCAACCTCTCTGCCCGTGTGAAATGTCTCGGCTAACCTATCCATGACGGGTTCCTGCACGTTGTGTAGGAAAGAGTCTCCCAGCAGTATCTCATCAAGGAAGACATCATCCTCATGCTGGGTCCCAGATGTACCTCCCTCATGCCAACCGGGTGGTGATGTATCCCACGCTGGCTGAGACTGATGTCAACCGGATCCGGATAATGCCACGCTCCGTGCCACAAGGGAGGGGGAGGAGGTTCATGAGTCGATGCTGTAGGTGGAACGACTCCGTCAACTGGTGCATCTCCACCGTCCTGGTGACGGTCGAACTCCAACTCTTTCTCCGAGTCTGCCTCTCCCCTAACCCGTCGAGGCCTGACCCTCTCCCTTCGGACGGGCTCACCTGGGCGACGCTCTCTCTGGCCCCGCTCCCTCCGTGCTGGTCGGCGAGTGTCTTCTCTGACCTCCCTCGCACGTCTCCTCCAATCTGCCATGCCCCTCGGAAGGGTCAGATCGTCCCGCGGCTGACTGGCAGTGGGCTGGACATCGGGGGCAACTCCACCAGCCGGGGGTCCTCTGAAACCTCCTGCCTAGATAGATGCCTCACACGGCAGGTCCCACGCCACCAGTCGTAGTACTCACCGGTCGGCCTAGTGTCGCCTATGTAGTGCACTGTAATCCTGCGACCAGGCTCGAACCTCTGCCTCCAACCGTCGTACCACTACTGCAGTTGCTCCGGCAACCAAACATCCTCACCACGACCAGTGGTGGTCAGATACCTGAAGTTAAACACATTAAATAAATAAAATAGATTCAATATCAGAATAATAAATAATAACCAACGTATAAGTTTGAATAATCTAACCAACTTCATACTTGTCAAGATTCACTGGAATCCCCGGCACCAACTGCTCCCCATTGAACTGCCGTTTCACCTGATCTACATGGTGAAACCGGACAATGTTGAAGCAGACTATAGGAACGGCCGACAACCAAGTACCCCACTCTGCCTCCTCACGGAACCAAAGTGGGCACAGGTCCTGCAGTGCAGGGTCGTCGCACACCCTCCATGCAAACTGAATAAAAAATGTTTAACAAAATAACAAGCTTTAAACCACAGCAAGTAGAAGGAAATATCACGCAATATTTAATTTCATGACTTACCTCATCGAACCGTAATCGATCGATGGATACCCTATACTACAAGACCCTAGTCTGGTACTAGTCCCTACTCTGCTGCTGCAAGCCAACCAATCTGAAAGTAACAAAGACATATACAACTCCATAACTTACAAACAATGCGAATTAACAGCAAAGCTTAACATGAAACAAAAAAGAAATATTTGGATACCTGGCAGCTAGCGGGTACTGGTAGACTCCTCTACCTGGTGGACACCACTGAGAAAATCTCTGGTAAATCCAACTCATCAGCAGCGGAGTGCAACCGGCAATATCTGTGACTCCCCATTGTGCCACTAAACAGAGTGACTGGTAAGTCCAAGCCAGCACAGCAGAGCCCCAAGATAGCGCCCTGCACTCCTCGAAGTCTTGGAGAAGCGGTAACTACCGTACGTGCACTAGGTTGTTGGACTTGTCTATCAGCAGATACCCTCCGATCAGTAACATAATGTAGCATCGCGCATACTGTCAGAGGGTCTCAGGATCATCGGTGGCGGGCATCTGTCGTACACGATCACGCAACCAGAACAGCTTCTGCGTGAACTACTCCTTCCTCTGCTCCGCCTGCTGTGCCGCCACCGGTGGCCTGGCACCAAGCAGCTACTCCACCATCGCCCACGTCTCAGTGCCGTGCCACCGACCGAAGTCACGAAGGCACCCCCCAATGGGGTTCCCGTGTGCACACAGGCCTAGGTGGTATGCCACGTCCTGCAGGGTGATAGTGACCTCACCCCACGAAAGATGAAACGTGTGCATCTCCGGACGCCATCGCTCCACGAGTGCCGAAATCGGGGAATTGTCAAATGTGAAGTCCCTGAGCAACACCGTGTCGTTGAATCCAACCTCAACCAGATACGGGACGATGGCGTCGGGTGGAGGAAGGGTATGGCTGACTCGCAGGGGCAATAGAAGGCGAGGCCTCTGCGGAATGAAAAAAAAATTAATCTACACATACATAATAATACATTTTTCTATTCTACTAAGGAACAAAGTACTACTCGTAGTTAGTAACATACTACCATGTGTCTACTCTACATCTGTCTCTAACTTACTTACGTTGGTAAGCAAACCCTAATTAAGTAATACCAATCTTAGACAAGCAAATATTGTTCTAAATTCATCATACAGTCCTAACCCTAAAGCATCTTACTCAGTGTTTCTCACTATGAGACTACTCTAGCAATGTCCACATACTTAGATTAACTGAACATAACGCAACTAACCTCAAAGTCAGCCGCCCCAGCGTAATGTGAAGTCTCGTTTAGTCTGTTGATGTCACCGTCGTTGCCCGCTTGGCGTGCCATCACCGTCTCGCACTCAGATATGGAAGGAGGAGATTAAAAGAGGGGAGAAAGAGTTTGACTACGTCAAAGTGGGGTCCAGCAAATGTGTGTAAACGACTTATACTTATAGGCGACCCTCAACCTTATCTCGTTTACAGTGTAAACGAGATAGAGACGACGCGGCTGACGTGTCATATCTCGTTTACACTGTAAACGAGATACATGGAAAGTCATCTCGTTTACAGTGTAAACGAAATATGACTGGAAAACGCAAAACGATAAATATTTTTAAAATTATTTATTTCGGTAATTAATATATTTTTTATTTATTTAAATAAAAAATCCCTTTCTAGCCTCTTCTTTTATTCAATCTGCAACACATAAAACAGAAAAAAAAAAAAAAAACAATTCATTAAAGAGAAAGAGAAATAACTTGAATTGTTAAGAGATTAGCTAATAGAAGGTGAGAAGCTTAAAAACACTAACTTCTTACTGTTTTTAAGGGTTTATGTAATCCCCTAAAAAACTTTAGTTTGCATTTTCACAAATATATAGCTAAATCAATTAAAAACAATGTAAATAATGCGTTCATTGAACAAAAATATAAAGATTTTCCTCGACACTAATAGCGATTTAACATAGTGTGTGTATATCTCTCTATTCTATTGACCAAAATACATTTCTATATATATGAAACTCCTAAAATTTAGTGCAGAAATTAAATAATATACATAAACGAAGGAGAACATTGAGATATATTATCATAGGATAATTTCTATTAAGAAATACATAGTATTAGAACATTGGAACGTGTTGGCTAGCCAATTAACTCATCTATATTAGTAGGTAGATAAATAAGGAAAAATTAAAGAACACCAAATGATTATCATACCGAAACACCAAGTTATAGAATAAAGACATGATTAAGAAAAGAGAGAATAACATCCCTCTTAACTTTTGGAGAAGAGATTGGTTTATTAGAGATTGAATCTCTTGATCAAGCTTTTGTAGTGCTTTTCTGGTCTATCTGATTCTACCTCGTATTGCTATGAATCCTCCTTCACTTGAATTAAGCCATGTCAATATTTATTAACCCAAAAATGAAGTAATTCTTCACGGCTGACATATAATTATGAATGTAATGACAGAAAAAGGGTGGCGAAATTATTGGAATAATAGAATGGTATTTGTTATTAATGGTTAAATAGCTTAGAGAAAGAAGTTGAATCTAAGTTTCTTTTTAATTTAGTTTGCTTATTCTTTAAAGTGGGTGTATTTTATGAATTATTTTGAGTCACTTCGTGCAGAAAAATAAAAGATACTTTTATTTTGTCTTGTATAAAAAAAGGAGTCAAAACAGAATAGAGTATAACGTATATAGCTATGAGGTTAATCTGGATAGAGTAAATAGGAGATAATTTTATTTTGTTTTCTAAAGTATAAAACTAAATACAGAGAAGAGAAAGAGAAGTGACACAGTTATATATCCTGGTTCAGCTACGTAGTGCAATGTAGCCTATATACAATCCATCACAACGATGATGAAATTTTTACCATTTTTAACCAAGATGATATTCACCAATTTTACTAGGATTCAATTTAATTCTATTTAGGACAAACTCAGTTTCTACCCAAGCCAAATTTGACTAGGAACTCACCCTAGCCTTCAACTGCAAAGTGCACACCCAACTTGCAAAAAAATTCCCTCAAGATTATGAAAACAAAACAGAAATACATACAAAAAATTTCTGAAATAAACATGGACTTTTCTCTAAATCTAACTCTGTCTTTTTACTCTCAATAGCTTTTTTCTTACCTTCTTTATCATAATGCCTTTTTTCATTGAAACAAAGAAAAATTAGACTGAGACAGAATATTCAATGAGAACCATGAAGGAGAAGAAGATAATAGTTCTGTATGAGAACTCAAACTTTGTACTCTCACTCTTTGCTCCAACCATTGGCCGTTTACCCCTTTGATAGAGGGGTAAAGCTTTCAAAACTTAAAATTCTTCTTCAGCACATTTGACTTCTTCTTCCCCAATATCAGGAACAGCAACGGCGTTTCAGAAGAGATATAGAGTAGAAACAGTGATTTAACCATACATGGACATCCATGCCTTCTATCTTCTCTTTCATTATTTTTTGAATTTCTTCTTGAATCTGAGCCTTTTTATTTGTACTTTGCCTCCAAGTAACTTTTTTTACTATTGATTTCTTGAAAAGATCCATAACCTCCAAACATTTGAACTTTTCGATTCGATGTATGCAAAGAGGAAGTTTTCTTCCACAAGTTTCAATGTTGCACAAAGATAAAAAGATTTCTCTTATGAGCCTTCAGATGTAATCTTTGCTTTTGTCCCTAACTTTTTTTACTTTCTTCTTCTTTGATTGAAATTGATAACCCACTTTTTGTACTTTGATTTAGCCCTAATCAAAATTTCTCCTTTTTCTTGCTTTAATTTTGTGATTCCACGTGGGTAATAGAAAAGAGAGAAGAGAGAATTTGGTTCCGTGTGGTTTGGTTATGATAAAATTTGAGTTCCATTGCTTAGTTAGCCACCAATTCAAGTGAATGGGTTCAGTTTATCAATTGGGCTTATGAAAATAGTGTGAATTATATTCAACCACTTATTCCTTGAAATTTATAGATATATGTGGGCCTGAGAGTGTGATTTATATTCAGCCACTCATTTTCTTAGAGCTTATGGATCTGAACCATTGTTGGACTTTGTTTGTTTGTTATTGGGCCAGTTTGATTAGTTTAATTTTTAGCACAATTAACAAACTAATCCCACAAATAATTGGACTTTTAACTCAATAATAATGTTTAGTCATCATCAATATATTGTTAGTTCTTCAAATTCAATAGCTATGGTGTCTAAAAATTATTATTTAATTGTTAAAAAAAATCAAATAATTAATTTTAAATTTAA
>NC_029786.2:27836414-27855940 GCF_000816755.2 Arachis ipaensis | reverse complement strand
AGTGTAAAAGTTAAAAAAATTTTAAATATTTAAAAATTATTATAAAAAGTAAGTTAGACAAAAATTAGATACTAAATAAAAAACACAATAAAATTGACCATAATAAAATATTGCCAATCATATAATTTTAGATATTAAAAAGACTTTAGTGTAACACTCATTTATTAGATTTTACAGTGTTTTTCAAAATCTTGAGGACGAGACAACCCGCCCTAAAATTTTAAAAAACACCATAATATTCAATAAATGAGTTACACTAAAATTTTACCTATATCAAAAAATTATTGCAAGTACCTTTTTTCCAATTTTCATTGTCTTTGTTTGCAGCCACTTGTCAATTGTTGAAATTTAGCACTTGTGAGGAATTTAGCCGCTCCACTTATCAAGAAGCTAATCATCCACGGCTCTTCTATTATATATATAAAATAGAGATTCTTCGACCATAATAACGCCAATGCTTGATTTTCTTTTATACCAAGAAATCAACTAATTGATAATTCATTTAAGTTTAGCTAGACTACAGCTCTGGCAAAGCTTTAATTGGGCAATATTAGGACTTCTGTATTGAATCTAAATAACGGTTGCGCTAATACTGAGATATAGCATTACATTTCCCAGCCTTCTTTTCAAAGGACCGATATAGCATTACATTTCCCAGCCTTCTTTTCAAAGGACCGTGAAAAGAATATAAATAAATAAAATTTCCCAAAAAGCACATAAGCTCTTCATACTTGTTGAGCTGCCGAGCTGTGGAGGACTTGTGGTTGTAGTGACAAATATAAATATTATACACACCAATCTGCACCAACTCTTCTACCTACCAAAATTGTATTCTTGTGCAGCACACAACCGGTACTATATTCAACCACTTCCTCCACAATAATTAGTGATAATTTTATAATTGATCATATTAATGACCTTGAAAATTATCTCGTAATCATATTGACAACTGGGGGGAAAACAAAAATGGAATAAGGATTAGTTTGTGAGCTTTGGAGGCTTTAGAAAGCATATGCTCCTCACAAACCCTTTCCCAACTTGACCCACTGCTTTTAAAACCTTGGGTGGGTTGCGTGCTTCATTCACATCTGTCTCTTGCTTCCGCTTCTTTAAAAGAGAACGGAAAAAAGGAAAGGAAACGGTTACAAAAGAGAGGGAGATTTGTTTTTAATGTATTTTGCACTAAGTCCACAAATATAAAATTCTGAATGCAATTTTCATACCTTTGAAGAGTAAGATTCTACCCATGTTAGGCCAATTACATCACCTCCCAGAGAATCATGCCATACCTTGAATGTGTTGGAGAACTCTTTCTGCAAGTGATAGATGAAAGTATCAAAATTAGGCATAAGAAACACACCATGTTATGTTCACCGTCAAATTATTTTCAATGTACTTGCCTCTAAATCTCTGACAAAGAACCTTGATGGATCAAAGTCTATAAGCAACTTATTTTTAAGTGCTGCTGGTTTACCCTTCAAATCTTTTGGCAACAAAAAGGGTTGAAAAGACTTGCTAGCATGCCCTCTAGCAATGAGTTTTCCTGCCAACATTGTAAATATGAATATCATTTGATTAGTCAAGCACAAAATCTGAAATTGAAGCAGAGAAGCTAAAAACATAAAATATCCATGCTGTCAACTACTTATAGTCCTCGTTATCATATGAATCATATATCTTGAACATTTTTATATAACCATCAATGTTGATCAGATAAACCCGTATAAGCTAGCAAAATCACATAATTGCCTTGTATCAGTAATAATCACAGCAAACCAATTATGTTCCCATCACACTTAAACCATTCATGGACTGTAAAATTGTATAAACTACCAGTTATTAGGAATTGTACCATTATCAGCTTCAGATGGAAAGAGAAGTCTTTGGGGATATGGGAGTTTGTCCTTGTGGAGAAGAATTATGGCATCATAATTGTTTAAAGGAGTTCGAAAAAGGCACTGCAGCAATAATTTAATAACTCATCAAGTTTGTGCAAAAAGATATCTAATTTTTTATTAAAATTTGAAACAATTAAGGAACTGAAAAAGGTGCTCCACTTACCTCCCATCTATATGGACCAATCTCCTCCTGAAAAGTGAGTTTTGTCAACAAATTTGCACTGCTTCTGGCATATGCAACTAACCTTTTAAGTTCCTGTTAGAAACAAATAATGCAGAAATTAAATAAGCAGAAAAAATTACTTACGTTTATTCTTAAACACAATCTGAAGCCATGTATTACCATATATCATAGAGAATTACTCCAATATTTAAATGCATTACCAAAACGATGAGTCCAAAGACAATGAAATTATCAAACATATAAAGGTAATGCATTTTTTTCTTTCAAAACTCAGGCCTTAATAACTGGGAAAAAAGCTGTAAAATATCCAACATAATCAATCAGTCTTTACTGATGTGCTCAATCACACGACTTACATTTATTTCTTTCTCATCACTTGGGCTTAAGTCATTATTTATGTCAACAATCAATGGTGAATAAGTCCAATCATACTGTGAGAGTAATCTCAGGAACCTGTCAACAAATCGGACACGTGTATGAAAACTAGAAAAAGTGCTGGAAACACCTAAGTGCTTAACAGCAATCTGATATATACTGAATCCTAAATCTACGGAGAATTATCCGCCCAACTTCACACCCAATTCTGTGATATTTCAACATAAAACATAAGTTTCTAGTAATATAAGTTAGAGAGTACGTGATGCAATGTTTAAGCAATCTCAAAATAAATAATTAAACATTTCAAAATTATGATTGCAGATTTGATTACCAGAAATGATTTAGAAACTCACCTTAAAAACCCATTGATTCTGGAGCAAGGAACACCAAGCGGAAAGGGATTCAGAAAGACATATGCAACCAACAGCTCGACAGCCTCCTCTAACAAGCAAGCTGAAAATAAATGTGAAGAAACCCATCGTTTTGCAAGTCTATCAACATGAAATTCCATGTATTAGTTCCACATTACAAATGCAATATAGCTTAACAAAGAAATTTTCAAACATTCACCTCACTACTGTCCCATATATTGGGTGACGACTTTGTAAACCATTGATCATGCTTGCATGCTGACTATGAATAAAAAGTTTCTTGTCAGTAGAATGAACACGCTTTGCTTGATCATTTCCTGCTGCATGTTAAATGGTATTGAAGTAAGATTTCCAATAAGTCATCAAATTCATATAAGTAGTGGAAGCCCATACCTTCCTTGTTTAACAGATTAAGTCCCCTTTCATGCAAAATTTTAAGACGAAATGCATATCCAGCCATCAAAACATCTACATCATTCTCAGTGGCAGTACATGTCACCCCCCATGTCTTCTGAAGACTGCCAATAATAACCAAAAAATAAATAATGAATGAAATACTGGTAAAGAATCCATCCTAAGGTAAAACAAAGATTCAAGGCCCCACCTCTCTCCGATTTGAATAAGAAAACTAGATTTTGTCTTTTCAATAGCAATTTCATCCATGGGCCAGTTTCCAGAACCCTCCAGCTGTGAAAAGCCCCAAAAAAGGAAGAAAGTTGTCATAAATTGCCTATATCAAGCTTACTTCATTTAACACTGCCGGTGAATAAATCCATACCTGAATCATGACTTCCAGAGGTTGAATGCACGATGGAACATACTTATTAAGTCTCAGAGATTCAAATTTTTCATTAGCTAGAAGATGAGGTTCAGGAGGGAAGACTGATGTAAACCTGAAAGCTGTAAATAAAAAATAAACATGCAACATTGATCTGGCTCAGGTTTCAATAATTACTTTTTCTTTTTTGTAAAAAAATAATAATAATAATTTTGTTAATTGTGAACTACAATGCAAACGCAAATAGAAGCACTGAAAATGACAAGTTTAAGGTAAAATACCAGAGTCTAAAGGTTGTACACTTGACACCTTCAAAGGGAGGTCTTCAATAAGACGCAAGCGCTTTGATAAAAGATCAAATGCCCCAAGCAAACTTCCAGAGTATGATACAGGATCTGCCAAGAGTTAATCGTTTCAAAAACATTGCATTTATTAATAAGGTAAGCACGCACACACACAAACACGAGAGAGAGAGAGAGAGAGAGAGAGAGAGAGAGAGAGGTTCCCAATACCTCCAGCACCATGAAGCAAAGAGAAATCCAGTTGATCAACAGCACCTATAATATTTTCCATGGATAGAGAAAGATGACGACCAATCACATGCTCAACTATTCTTTTCAAAACAAGATGCCTTGACCATTGCTCACTTTCCCATACTATGATTTTTCATACAATAAAAAATGCCATTATCATGTTAGTCATCAGGATATTTGACTTCAGCCACAAGGATAGAAAGGTATGATGGTCAAACAACTAAACCATAAGTCAGAACACAAGAAGCCAAACCTGTGCTTTCAGCAATTCTACCATCTTTAAACCTTCTAAGCTCTGCTTTCTCTCCCCAAAACTTCCGGAACTCCAGAGCCTGCTTCAAATCATGAGTAACGGCTGTATTGCATGCAAGGAAACAAATTTGAAAACAAAATGAAAAAGAGATTATATTTGGACAAAAAAATATACCTCATCTTTACTTTCAGCATTTGGGCCAATATCAACTATCCTAAATGCTTTCTCCAAAGTACTCACTGAAATTCCTATGAACAGTGGTTCTTTATCAAGTACAGACAATCCCTGGAGTTGTGAATTCAACTAGAGTTAAGAGAAAGAACAAAGTATCCAAAACATTATATTTAAATGAAATAGTGAAAAGTCATGTTTAAAACCATACATCATTCACACTCCATTGGCATTGTGTGTTTCTCCATGTAACTTGGATTGACTTTGCTCTGTCATTCAACGCTTTGGCTAAAATACCATGTACTTTCTCCTCATACAATCTCCAGCACTCATCATCCAAACAAAATCCTGATACATATACCTCCTTCTTTCCCTTCAAATTTAATCTATAAGAGCAATCATGTAATCAAATAGATTGTTAGCTTACAAGTCAGTCAATCAGTCATCAAGAAATTGATCCAAGGAGGGGAGCTCAGAACTTTTCTGTTCAAACTTCCTTTGATATATTCCGCTAAAATTTTAATGACACATAAACTTAAAAGACCTTATATAAAAATAATTAAAAAAAAAAAGAATTTGGATCCTCTAAATTTTAAATTTGTACTTTAGAGGGTAAAGTGTAATCTTCTACCCTTGAATGGTTTCTCTCTCATATTTATTCTTGGTCCCACCTATAAAATAAATGGTGAAAGATTACACTTAACTCTCTAAAGTGAAATTCAAACTTTAGAGAATCCAAATCCAAAAAAAATACTTGCTTTTAAGAGCTGCTAAAAATCCAAATATGATCACTGAAATTCTTCATTTTCCTTTGTATTTATATTACATTTCCAACATATTACATTGATCAGATTCCAATTGTAGAGTGTAATTAATCTACAAAGAACATTGAAAAGTATACAACAAAGTAAAACATGCAAAATGTTTTGCACTAGAACATGGAGATCGCAGAGTAACACTCCTATGACTTATATTGCCATCCAACAGGAAAAGCATTCAATCAGACTAACGGACACAACAAAATTAAACGGAATAAGTTACCTTATGCAATAGTCGTATTTAACCGCATAGTCTATCTTGGTCATAAAAACTTCCTCAAATCCGCCATCTCTACACTTTTCCATGCACTTAAGTGTCAAAGCAGCCTCATCTTGAAGCTGAATACAAAATATGTGGAACAAAAGCAAAGAAAATAAGGAGAACAGCAGCTATAGAAAAAAGAAAAGGAAAAATTAAAATTGGTATTATGGCCTACGTACCTGATTTAAACCATTTCTAGACATTCGGAAAGCCAAATTGAATCCCCCAGATGGATGGCATATGATAACAGGAAATGACTCTTTAAGCTGAATCTTTTCCTGAAAATGTAAATCATGGACACAATGATTGTATTAAGACAATGTAATGCACATAACATGTTGTGCCAGAAAATTGCAAATATATTATGCAAAATCATAGTATGAGATAGTCAAAACTAAGCCTTGTTTCACTAGGTCGGGCTGGTTCCCTCTCTCGAGTATAAAAAAACGGACAATAGAGAAAAAAGAGAACCAAATCACTCAAGTTGATATCAGAACAGAGAACAAATGGAAAGTAAATGCAAATAAATACCACATAATATGATAACACAGTTAAAAGTAAAACGAAACCAAATAATGGAAAAATTAAAAAACAAGTAGAGATGTGGACCTCTTTTGTAATACTACTCAGGCCTGTCTTTGGAAAGTATAGCCCTCGGCTCCACGACTCCGAAGTTGCTACAAAAAAGAAAAAACATTTGCAACAATGAATATATACCTATTGCACAACATATGTGCATTGAATGTCAAAACCTAATCCCCACTCCCAAGTCCCAATCTATGATGGTTCTTTGTCAATAGCAAATTGGCTACAAAATTGATTAAGAAACTAGATGTGACACTGGATTGAAAGGATATGGCATAGGCTTCCATAACAAAACTATCAAATTGGATATACCAGTAAAGAGGAACAATGTTAAGCAATTGCGAATACATAAAATACGGTAGACACCAACCTTGTGATCAAAATTAGCCAAGTATAGGGCAAAAAATTACAATAATTTTGTCCATAGCATTTACATGAAAGAAATGGATGTCTATCTTAAGTGCAAACAATCTGAACAGATACACTTTCGTAACTGACCAATCATGATGATGATACAAAGGAGAGTCTATACACATACCAATGAAGTTCAAGGTAACCCGAACTATTTCAATTGCCTTCATTGAATTGCTGATTTGTTGCCTAGAAGCAAGATATGCCAGTATGACAGAAATCAAAAACCCATTCAGGCAATCATGAACATACACTGAACTTCTATGTCGAGCCCAAACCTAGATCAATGGAAACAAGAACTCAATTCCGTGTCCCTATTATACATATCTTTAACATTATTAGATGTTATCATGTTATGCATGATGCAAAAGTAATATTCAAATATGAAACCTTAAGCTGGATCAAAGCCTCCCTTATTTCCTTCCAACCGAGAAATGTTTTGTTGACAAATTCTGTATCCTCTAGAAACATGTCTTCCAGAATGCTAGAATTGTACTTTGGCGTAGCCTGAAGTGTGGTCCCTTGAGAATATTAACAATCAATGATTAATAGGTTGTAGAAAAGGGAAGAAGTCGTTATCTCAATGAAACAAAATATAGATAAACTAGATATCGGGGGAAGTCGAGGAACAAACCATGATTCAAATTATGAATGTTATTACGCTTCATGTTTAGCTTTGATAAGCTAAATAGAGACGTAGCTGACGGAATGATTCTTACAAAAAAACCAGGAACTTCAGCAACCTTTGCAGCTGCAATTTTTTCCCTTTTAATGTTAGTCATGCCACTATTGTTTTAAGGTAAAATGTGTGCAAGAACAAAAAGAAATTACCTGGATAAACATGCAGCAGAGGCTTTCGGGCTTCATTCTGAAAGGTAGACCATTCAACCTTACCAATAGATGGAGAAGCCTCCAAGTACTTCTTGATCAAGCAGAGATAAAGGCACCTTTTGGCATGGTACCTATAATTTAAGTAATCTTTCTCGTGGAAACACCCCTAACATAAAAATAGGAAAATAGCATGACATTAATACCATGAACATTAACATGTATATAAGTTTGGTTATCCCTTCTTTTAGTTTAAGTTTATATGAATATTAAAATAATATACCTTGGGTAACCTGATAATAAGATCAACATTGAGCTCAGGCCTAACGAGACTCTGAATAGAATAACTGCCTCCGATTTCGATGAGCGATGGCTTCTTAAACATGAAGTCAACCTTATCCGCACCAATGTCCCTCACGAATTTCGGTGCTACATCCGCAGTTACCTGAAAACTCATCAGCACTCAAAAGAATCAGGGTTGAATGCTCCAAAAAGAACAAATTATAATAATATGAGCTTGAAAGAGCAGACCTTGAAGTCAACGGGGATTTCGTCGATGCATGACTTTATGGCGGAGACAGTGTTATCAACGAGGCTGGAGAAGTGAGAGGAATGATAAAGGTGGACCTCCTTCAATAACTCGCTAACCTTCAACTCCGTTGAGTCCATCATAGCATGGCTGCCTAAACCCTCCATGTTGGCACCGGCGGAGGAAGACGAAGGCGGACGACGGCGTGTGCGAAGGGTGTAGTGTCGGCGAGCTCACAGGACGGTTGTCTGGAATAGAGCGTGACTTGCTAGTGGCTTCAGGGAACAAGAAGCGTGGTTCCGGCGGTAGAGAAGAAAGGGGTGGGTGGTCGGAGGCTTCAACCGGTGGGTCACTAATTCACCCGATTAACCCAGTCATAATTAAAAAAATATAAAATTATATAAATAAAATTAAAATAATGTCTTAAAACTTAAAATGCAAGTCTTTACAAACATTAATAATCTAATATCAAGTCTTAAACATAACTAATAATCTGATGGTGTTTGAGACGAAGACATTTTTAAAATTCTAGCAAAAGAAACCAAAAATATTTTCAGCAACAAAAGATTTACTCAAGTCAGTTTTTAAGCAACACAGCATCCACCACCATTCCACCAAAGTTCACTAAAGTTCACTGACTTTGTGATTCAACAAAGTGAACAAACAGCAATTCAAAAAATGCGCCAGCAACAAACAACAACAGCTCTAAAAAACACGGCAACTCTAAAACATAGCAACTCTAAAAGACTAAAACACAGCAACCAGCAACAAACAACAACACTAAAAAACTAAATGCAACATCAGCAGCCACCAGATTCAAGTTCAACAATAATTCTAATTCTAACTAAAGTAATAACCACCAGATTCAATAGCAACTCTAAAAAATCAAATACAATAGTAATAACCATCAGATTCAATAACAATACTAACTAAACGATGCTCAGCTTCAACAACTCTAAAATTCAACTACAACAGTCACCAGCAATAGGGGTGTTCGCTGTGCGGTTTGGTTCGGTTTTTGAGAGAAAGGTCATCCACTCATCCGATCCGATCGTCTAATTAAACTGCGGTTCGGTTTGGTTCGATTTTTTTAGCAAGGCCATCCGAACCAAACCAAACCAATTAAAATCGGTTTGGTTTGGTTCGGTTTGTTTGGTTTTTTCAATCAATTCAAAAAAAATACTACCATACTATTTCACAAAGTCATAACATTGAAATCGACAAAAAAAATACACAATAGCTAACAAAGTCTTGATCCAATATACTTAGTGTTTACATATTATATAAAAGTTATAAAAGGACGTCATGTGGAATATCGCCTAACCATTGGAAGGCCAGTGTAATATTGTAATTTATCCAAGAACAAATGATCTAGGAAAGGAATACTCACATGATTTATAACCTTAAAGGAGTTCCCACGATCAGCTATAACAAGCAAGTCGGTCTTCCTATCTCTATTTCTCCCTCCAGGATTTGTTACCTACACAAGGCATATTAATCAATATAAATACTAATGCAAAGAGAATTACAGATTGACTTGTACACCAAATCACCAAAACAGATGATGGTGCAGGGCAAGAAGAATAAATAAGGTTTTCCTGTTTATCAGAAGCCCCGCTTAAATAATGGTATGTCATGAGTACAACAATAATCTGGGCAAAGAATTCGAAACATGGGAATGAGTTTAATGAGTTTCAACACATTTACCAAAGTTCTCAGTGTTTTGGGTTGATTCTTTTCTTTTTCTAGACGATAATAAGCAAATGACAAGCAGGGTATGGCCAGAATCAATTAGCAAATCAACAATCATAAATGATCATAGACATTCTTCAAAAAATAGTTTACCAGATGAGGAAAATTTCTAAATTGCATATGATAAAGTATAAAGGAAGCAAAAGCTAGACAGTAAAACTGGATAAGTTATGGAGTAATCATACTTAGTGAAGAACATACAAAGTTGCATCTAAAAGCATAATTTATATCTTAAACTCAGAGGTGGGTAGTAAACAAGATTTCCATGTTTTGCATCAGATGTCTAGGGTCTAAAGTTGGGGCACAGATCCAAATATACAGCACTTCTAAGGGGCATAGTAATATTCTAGAGCAATTCATAAGCATATTAATCTTAAGCACTGGTGCACCATCAATTCAACAAAAGTAATTCAACAATATTCAGTTTCTCATGACATATACGAGGTAATCTAATACTTCAAAACTGCTTCCATTTTCTCATTATTCAAATTTATCTTACCATACTGATTTCAATCTCTTCCTATCAAGATCCAGAACCTCCAACACTTGATAAATCATACTAAATCACTTCAAAAGTAATTTTTTATTTCATATTATTTTTCCAAAAAAACTAATAATAATAAACCAGAAGCAGTTTCACATAAAGTTTTCAGATATTATCAGATAACACTATTCAACAATACCAACAATACAAACCAGAAGCAGTTTCAGTAATTCAACAAAACAGCAATTGGAAATGAACAACAAACAGAACAGCAATTTCAGTCAAATTACATACCTGACTCGGTGGCTCGGGCTCCAACTCTGACTTGAATCGGTGGCTGGGTGGGAGGTGTTGTGTTGTGGGTGGCCAGAAACGCTGCTGGGTGGTGGCGTGGTGCTCTGTCCGCTGGGTGGTCCTGGGTGAGTGGGTGGTGCTGTGCTACTGCTGGCCTGCTGGGTGTAACTGTGCGAGGGTGGTGCTGGGCTGCTCGGCGCTGGCTGTGGCTGGGGCTTCGTGCCTTCGTGGTGCTCTGTCCGCGAGGAGGTCCTGGGAGCAGTGGGAGGAAAGATTCGGCGGCGCTGGAAGGAAGGCTTCGGCGGCGCTGCGAGGTCGTGGGAGGAACGGTCTCTCGCCGGCGCTGGAAGGTGCAGAGAGCGAGACTGTGAGAACTGGGAAGAGAGCGGCTAGGTTTCGTTTGGGGGTGGGGCGTGGGGGTTACTGGGCTAGGTTTTGTTTTCACGTTCATTTGGGGGTGGGGCAGTTTTTTTAGGGTTTTTTACCTTACCGGTTCGGTTCGATTATAGTTTTCATGGTCAGAACCGAAAATCGAACCGAACTGCAATAAAAACAGTAAAACATATTTTTTTCAGTTTTCGATTTTTTTATTCGGTTAGTTGGTTTAGTTCGGTTCGAATCAGTTTTGAACACCCCTAACCAGCAACCACCAGGTTCAGTATTCAACAATTCTAGTGAAAGGCCACAGTCAAAAAATTGAAGGGAGCTCACCTGGATAACTGGTTTCCAGACCGCGACCAAGAAGACGACCACCACCACCCGACTGACCCGAGGGAGCAGATGTAGAGATGCTGCTTGATTTCTGTCTTTTGTGCGCTTTCTGCTGCCGATGAAGTGAACGCAGGGCAGGAGCACGGGACCTCGATGACGACGAGGTGAGAGACTAAGAGAGCAACGAGGTGAGGGCATGAGGCCGTGACCGTGAGAGACCGAGAGTGACGAGGTGAGCGAAGAGGCGACGAATTAACGAGATGAGGGGGGAGAGGGTGGAGTGACGAGGTGAGGGCGAGAGTGAGCGACTGCCGAGTGCCGAGTGCTGGTGACGAAGGAGCAGATCAGCAGAAAGACGAGTGATGGGGCCTGGGGGTTCCACACCTTCACTAAAATCATATTAGGGGCAATGAGGTGGGGGAATAGCATTAGGGTTTCGTTGAAAGGGGAAGGGGATCTGAAAGCCAAACGACGCCATTTTCTATTTGTTTTAAAAAAAAAAAAAGCACAGCCCGGACTGGGTTGAATTAACTGGCCGGTTCATCAATTTTAACGAAAACCCGCCGGGTTAAATCGGGTTCCACCGGGTCCCATGCACAGTCGATTTGACGAGTGGCTCAGCCCTAACAGGTGATCGAGTGACCGGGTTTCCGGTAGAATCTGCCGGGTCGAGCCGAGTTTGATAACTATGGTTGGCAGTGTTTGATATTAGGGTAAGGGCATTTCAGGAATTTTGTTCCTATGGGTTCGTTTCTTATGACTTCCTAACAGGGTAGTAGAATTTATGGCGGATTCAATGTTTTTGGGTCAATTGGGTGTAGGGTTTATGGGAGAACCTCTGCTGTCTAGACCATTATAGAAAAGAAGAAACCAATAAATGTTAAGTTACTAGTGTTAAACTCGTGCAATGCACGGCTTACATTTAAATTTGACATGATAAATCCAAAATAATATTTTATAATCATAAATTGTAATGGGTATTAAAAACTTAGAATGAGTTGTTCTGCCACCAGGTAGGAGTAATGACGCAATTCCACTGAATGCGATATTTAAACCAATCTTTCCTCTAGATCAAATAGCAGAAGAAAGTCCATTCTAAATAAATATCTTACCACATCCACTATGCCCATAAACGAAGTAAAAACCATCCGAGTCTGTAATAATAGCATTGAATATCTCATCGAATACTAACATTTTCTCATGAGTCATCTTTTGTTCTGTATATAAATTTGTAAGAGTTGTGCCATATGCTAACTCCGCCTCTATTAGCTTTTTTTTGAAAGTAAAAGCTCAACACAATAAAGTGGAGCATACAAAGCTAGACAAACACCACTACCCTACTTAAAGAAATAAACACAACAAAACCACGAAAAGTTCCCATGTCATCTTCGGCATAGCCATCAACAACAGAAGGGATCGACACCTGTCCACTCCTTAACGCTAGTCACGGTCATGTTGATTATCTCTTCAACACCTTTGCTTTTATTCTGAAAAATCATCATGTTACTTTCCATTCAAATATTCCAAACGATCGCACAAAAGCACCTTAACCGCTGCTTTCGATCCTCCTTACTCCTCGGTTCCTCTGTCCAACTTAGAAAATGCTCTTTCATTGAATCCAGATAAGACCATTGACAGTCAAAACTTGATATCCAAGCACTCCACACCTGCCAAGCAAATGCACAGCCTAGAAACAAGTGATGTACATATTCCAAATCTTTATTATATAAAACACAGACATTATCTTTCGAACTGATAATCCCAAACCGGCTTAGCCTCTCCTTTGTATTCACACTGCCTATCAAAACAAACCAAGCAAACAGCTCCACTCATGGTGGAACCAAACCTTTCCAAATGGTCCTAGTGAAGCTGTAGCTGGTTACCTCCTCTAGAAGCATTTCTTCCTGCAGCACCTGCACAAATGAGTTAGTTGAAAAAACACCTTGCCTATCGTATTTTCGCACCACTTTATCCTCTCGATTATTTACTAATTTCACCGATCTCAAAGCCTCATGTAATTGACTCAGGAGTTCCAACTTCCATTGGAAAAGCTCTCGCCTCCATTGGAAGTTCCAAATCCACTCTAACCCATTCCAAAACTCGCAATCCCCTATAACAGATCCACATTGGTTTGAAACAGAGAAAAGCCTCGGAACCGATCTTTTAGAGATCCACAAAGTAACCATACATCCTCCCAAAACCGAGTCCGTCGCCCATCACCAATCTCCATAGACAAACCTGTAACCATCTTATCCCTTATACGTTGATTCGTGATTTGTAGCTGGCAAATATACTTCCATGGGCCTCCTCTAATAGGTAGCACTTCAGTTGACAGTAGCTCATTAGGATTTAGATTATTATACAAACATACGACCTTCTTCCACAATGGGCACTCTTCCTTTGCAAACTGCCACCACCACTTAAACAACAGTGCTGTGTTACGAATCATAGCATCTCCAACTCCCAATCTGCCTAGATTCTTAGAAGCCTGCACCACTTCCCATCTTACTAATGACATACCATTTCTACCATCTTCCTTACTCCACAGGAATCTTCACTGCAAAGAAATCAATTTCTCAGCAACAGCTTTCGGCATCTTGAACAAGCTCAAATAATACCCTGGCAAACTATTTAAAACTGATTTGATAAGCACCAACTTCCCAGCTTTGTTTAGCACCTTAGCTTTCAACAAACTGAGTTTCTCCTCCACTTTGACTATTATAGGCTTCCAAGTCTTCACCAACCTCGGATTTGCTCCTATAGAGATTCTAAGGTATTTAACTGGAAGGGTGTCCCCCTTACAACCCAATAAGTTGCACATACGCTGGACCCACTACTCATCACAATTAATTGGAGTCAAACTGGACTCATCAAAATTAATCCTGAGCCCTGACATCAACTCAAAACATCGCAGAAGTCGCTTGCAATTCTTAATAGTCTCCTCTTCAAGTTGGCAAAACAGAATAGTATCATCAGCAAAATGCAGGTGCGACAATTCTATGCTATCTCTCCCAACCAACAACGGTGATATACATCCGTTCTTGATTGCCTCTCCAACCATTCGATGCAGCACATCCACAACCAGTACAAATAAGAAGGGAGAAAGCGGGTCACCTTGTCTCAAACCTCTTTCCATTTTGAATGGCTTAGATGGCGAACCATTTATCAGAATCGACATAGATGCAATTATCACACACTCCATAACCCACGCTCTCCATCTATGCCTAAACCCCATCTTTTGTAATACAATGTCCACAAAACTCCATTTGACTCTATCGTATGCTTTCTAGAAATCTAACTTGATTATTGCTACCTCCTTTTTTCCTCAGTTTAAGCCAGTTTACTGTTTCACACGCAATAAGTGCCCCATCATGTATTTTTCTTCCCTTGACAAATACACTCTGAGTCTTCCCTACTAACCCCGGCACCACTGCCCTCATCTTCCTAACTAGCACCTTCGAGATAACCTTGTAAACGCACCCCACCATACTAATAGGTCGTAAATCTTTGATCTCCTTCGCACCAATAAATTTGAGTGCTAGCGCCACCCAAGTGATACTGGCATCTGCCGGTAATCTGGATGTCTAGAAGAACCCCATCACTGTTGTCGTGAATTCAGACCCAATCTCACCCCAGCACCTCTTAATGAAATTCATGTTGTACCCATCACAACCTGGTGCTTTAGATGACTCACAGTCCCACACAGCCTCTCTGATCTCCTTAGTCAACGCCAGCTCCTCTAAAGTCATAGCATCTTCCTCATCTATCTTACCCTCCAAACTATCTCTGAATTCCATCATAGGAGAAGCTTCCTGATGAGATAAATCCTTGTAGAACTCTCTGATAGCTATCTTAATTCTTGCTTGATTCCTGACTTGTCTGCCATTTATTACCAGTGTATCAATCCTATTATTCCGCCTTCTTGCTGAGGCTATATTGTGAAAGTATCTTGTATTTTTGTCTATCTCCTTCGCATGCCGGGACTGAGACATCTGTTTCCAATGTACTTCCTTCCTTACATACCATCTCTCACAACAAGTAACCAACGTCTTTCTTCTAGCCTCCATCGTTTAATCATACACTCGATTACTTACCATATCATCAATCCTCTTGATTTCTTCCTCAAACTTTGAAATTTGTTTGTCCATCTCACCAAAATTGGCCTTATGCCATCTTCCCTATGGAATTGTCAGCGCCTTCAGTTTATCTATGAACTGTATTTTCCCCAAACCTCTCCACTCCTCCTTAACCATGCTAAGAAATCCTTCATGTATAAACCAAGAATCAAGACTTCTGAACGGCCTTGGACCTCCCCTCAGCTTTTTGTCCTCCACTATTATAGCGCAATGATCTGACAAACCCCTTGGCCCACCTCGTAGCTGAGTCTCTAGAAACTCTTCTAGCCACTCCACATTAACCAGAACTCTATCTATATAACTGCAAGATCGTCCTCAAAACCATGTAAACTTACGATCAGTGAGCAACAGATCCACTAAGTGCATATCTTGTATCCAAACCTTGAACTCTTCTGCAGACCGAGGTAAGCTAGTTGCACCTTTCCTTTCCTCCACATGTACTATTTCGTTAAAGTCTCCCAGAAAAGAACAAGGAACCTGACGTAACCCATCTATATAACTCAACTCCTCCCAAACATGAGTCTTCTCATCTTTATTATGTGCACCATAGACCAAGATAAATGCGCAGTTGAAACTACTCTTTAACATTACTCCTTTAATACACAACCACCTCTCCCCTTTATAGCAATTATTCACTACATATTCCCAACCTGAACCATCTTGCCCCATATTCTTGCAATGTCAAATTTCGTCACAACTTGGCTTTTAGTCTCAATCAATCCTAATAGATTTAAGCTATATTTTTTCTTTAGGTCCTTCACCATTCTCAACTTCCCATCCACTAACATTCCAAGCACTAACAATCATTAAAAAAAATTTTACACACCTGTTTTTTATGTTTGGGTCTGCACTGTCTCATTTTCTCCTTCTGCTTAGCCATTTTCTTTTTCCGAACTATTTCATCGTTCTATGCCTGGAGAATTGCCATAATGCCATCCTCTTCATTGTACAGCATAACACCTAACTCTTTGGCCAGCTCCCAGGTCCTTCCATTTTCTAGCAATTATTCCCTCAAAATTGAGCTCTAACTGCCACTGTCTTCTGCTTCATTTTTGGTACCCTCATGGCCAAAATTACCCTCTCTAATGCCATCGTGATCACGTCTGACGATCACCCTCTTACCATTTTGAACAAGACACTGGTTCGTGTGGCCACCATTCAATATCACGTCTATCTCCTCAATGAACACATCTGCTTCTCCACTTCCACCGACCTCCACCACCTGTTGTTCTGCACCGCCATAACCTCCATAAGCGTCCCTAATTGCTGATATCTCTGTCCCGCCACTCATCTCACTTCCACTGTTGTCAAAAGCCGCACCTTCACCGGTTCGGACGCATTTCTCCCCTCCGCGAATCAATTGGCAGCGTAGGTCCCCGACCAGCCAAGTCTCGCTGTGGCTATCCTCATCATGCGCGCCGCTATCACCTTCGAAGACGACTTCCCCCTGAGCGCTGCTTTCTTTCCTTTTGCCCTCTGTAGCTCGAGACCGTGCCTAGCACAAACGCTGGATACCCGACCCGGATTCTCCACCACAGTCCCAATAGCTGCCTCCTTGGTAGCTGATAGCATTGGGCCCAACCAGGCCAGCTTCCCCTCCTCAAACTTCTTATTACAGCTGGCCTAAGGCTTGCTTAGGCAACCCCTTTTTTTTTTTTCGCTATTGGACCTCCTGTCCAGCCCATTAAGCTCACATGTCAATGTTTTCTCAGAATCTGCCACATAACTCATAATGTACCTTCCCCCAAAATTAGGCAATCCTTGATGATGCCAGTAACCGATTGATTTGTTACGATTTTTTCGCGATTGTGATATTTACTGCCATTAACCCATTCTTTCAAAATTAAGTCTAGAATTACTAATCTGCCCTTGTCTTCTTCGTGCTACCATCATCACCAGCTCTTCATCCTGGCTTCCTTCATGTATAACTTATGTCCCCTGCCTCTGCCTAATAACTAATACTGGGCTCTTACTTATGTTACCATGATTCCATTCTACACATGTCTCTTCATTCCCACTATTTTCTGTGCACTACAAATTATATGCCTCATGTCCAACCTCTTTCACCAGAACATCAAAGCCTCCTGTACCAATTGTGATATGGATCCATTCTTGAATCACATCCATTACACAAGTATCAATCTGAAGACGTCCTACAGTAAACGAATTACACAATTCCGTCTCTCTATCACATCCAACCACTTCACCCCATTGACCTCCTATCATTTTGAATGTGTCAATTGACCAGTGTACAGCGGAACCCCAAAGCATTCCAGCCACACTCTTCGAGTTTTACTATGTTCCGACTCCTCCCACTTTCATACACTGTGAAACAATTGCAGGAGACTATTCATGTTAAAAGTGTATGCTTCTTCAGCATGCAAAACACTATCAAAAGTTAAAAGCACTTTGTATGCTCCCATTTTCTGAACCGGGATGACATTTGGGACGTTCTTTGCAAACATTTCCTTCAAAGAGGCAAAATTAATAGGCTTCGTCGTGCTTCCTACAAGACTTCGCTGCAGCCATTCCAAATTTTCTATCGCCACTGCTACTTCTACCTTTCTGTTATATTTTATTTGTTCTCTTGTTCTAGTTGCATGATCATTTGCATTGATGTCTTAAATTTGTAAAATATTCTATATATCTTTCACCTTGCTTAAAAGAAGATTTTTATTTGAAAAGAAATGAGAGATGCATGAATTTTAAGTTTAAAATAAGAATAGTTTAATTATGTTGATGTGGTGTCAATTGCTTTTATTTTCTGAATGTATGATTGAACAGTGCATATTTGAAGTTGAAATTTTAGAATGTTGGCTCTTGAAAGAATAAGGAAAAAGGAAAAATATTATTGATAATCTAAAAAATCCAAAAATTGATTCTTAAAGCAAGAAAAAGTAGCAAAAATAAAAAGAAAAAGCATGTTGCAAAAGAAAAAAAAATTATTATGCATGCGAAAAAGAAAGAAAAAAATGGCGAAAAGAAAAAAAAGCAGAAAAATCCATTACTGCCCAAAAATGTAGGAAAAGGAGGGCAGATTGAAAAAGCCAATAACCCTTTAAACCAAAAGGCAAGGGTAAAAAGACCCAAGGCTTTGAGCATTAATTGATAGGAGGGCCCAAAGGAATAAATCCTGGCCTAAGCGGCTCAAATAAGTTGTCCTTAACCATGTGCTTGTGGCGTGAAGGTGTCAAGTGAAAAGCTTGAGACTAAGCGGTTAAAGTCGTGGTCCAAAGCAAAAAGAGTGTGCTTAAGAACTCTGGACACCTCTATCTGGGGACACTAGCAAAGTTGAGTCACAATATGAAAAGGTTCACCCAGTTAAAGTGTTTGTGGCATTATTGTATCCGGTGGTAATACTAGAAAATAAGGTACTTAAGGTCACTGTCAAGACTCTGAAAGCTATGTTCAAGAATAAAAAAGGGCTTAACTAGGAGAGTCAATAATATCATCTGGATTCTAAGTTCCTAAAGATGCCAACCATTCTGAGTTTCAATGGATAGTGAGATGCCAAAACTATTCAGAAGCAAAAAGCTACTAAGTCTCGCTCATCTAATTTTAGTGTTAAATTCACATTTTTGGATTCTACCATGAGTTTTTGTGTTCTTGGATAATTTTAAGTATTTTCTGGCTGAAATTGAGGAGCTGGAGCAGAAGTCTGATTCAGAGACAGAGAAAGCATTGTAGATGCTATCCGGATCTAACCTCCTTCCACTTGGAAGAGCTTTTCTGGAGTTACAGAAGTCCAAATGGAGCGTTCTTAATGGCTATGGAAATCTGACTTCCAAAGCTTTCCAGCAATATATAATAGTCCATACTTTGCTTCGGATTGGAAGGCCCAAAATTGGCAACCAACGCCAGCTACCTGCCCCCTTCCAGGCGTCCAGCGCCCAAAGAGCAGATACCAGCATCCAAATGCCCAGAGAGGACCCCCTAGCTGGCGTTCCATGCCTAAGAGAGATCATAGCACGTGGATCTCATCAAAGCTCAACCCAAACACTCACCAAGTGGGCCCCAAAAGTGGATTTTAGCACTGTTTTACCCTTGCTAGTCATCTATTTAGTATTTAAAGTGTATTTTACATAATCATTTGAACATGATCTATACTTTACAGCCCTATTTTCATTTTACGTTGTATTTTTACTTGACT
>NC_029786.2:27786984-27836377 GCF_000816755.2 Arachis ipaensis | reverse complement strand
AAGAGCCCTGCTGAGTCCTATGAATTAATAAAAGTATTACTGTTTTTTCTTCGATCCGTGTTTGATCTATTTCTAAGATGTATATTCGATCTTCAACGTGGTGGATAGGATGATCGAACAATTAACTCTTTTCATCACATTAAGATGAACGTACCTGACAAACACCCGCGTCTACTTGGGTTCGTGTGAATCCAACAGCTATGTTTATACATCTCTCAGACGGTTAATCCACGACTTCGTTGGAAACTTCTCGAGACACCAGTTCAGCCAATTTTCGGGGAGATTAGGGTCTCTGTGGTATAGGCTAAAATCCAAAGAAGGAGCATCCTCTGATCCGAAAGATTCGACCTTGTCTGTGGCGTTTTGAGTAGGATCTCCAGGAGAATGAACTGCTAAGCGCTTCACCCTTCGTCAGATTGGATGACCACGACCAATGGCGTTCAATCTGTAGCAGAAGAGATCAATGACCACGGCCCATGGTGTCGATCACATACAGTCTGCTATAGAAGAAGATCATTCACAAGCAAAGAAGACAGTAGTACCAGAGTTAATTCAGAAAGGTAAAGCAACTCCAATCCTCAACTCTATCCTTAAAGTATTAGCACCATATTATAATATTCCTTTAATGCAAATTTGACAACTCTTCCAACAACCTTTTGATCTGCCTGACTAAGACCTGCAAGATAACCATCGCTTACTTCAAACCACAATCCTTTCAGGATCGACCCTGACTCGCTCAGGTATTACTTGGACGACCCAGTCCACTTGCTGGTACAACAGTACAAAAGTGTGGGGATTCGTGCTACCAATTTTTTGAAATATTTAATAAGTAATTCCAAAATAAACCATTAATGTTATTAATAAAAATAAAAGTAATAAGAAAATACAATCTTGATATAAAAAAACACATAGTAAAATACTTTAGTTTTTCAATGCTTTTCTCCTCTCATATAGTATCCCGTCGGCTAATAATATCCAAGTTGCATTTCAAACACGCTCTGGTTTGCTAATGCTATTAGATATTGTAAACCCCGTTAAATTAGTAGATAATTAGTCAATAAATTAGTTTTTAATAAAGAAGATTAGAAATACAAATTTTATATTAAATTAGGATAGAGCTCATCGAAACGAGAATTTTAACACTAATATCGGTCCAAGATTGGACTGAACAGGCCGAACCGGTTGGACCGGGCCCAAGCCGATCCCGTGGGCCCAACCGGGCCAACCTTTAAAAGGACCCATGCTCTTTCTTTATCCTCATTTCAGCTGAAATAAAACTAAAAGCTTCAGGGAAGGAGAAGAATGTCGAACCCTTACGGCAAAATTCAACTCGCCGTAACTCCTCCGTCCGAACTCCGATCGCCGCGCCGTTTGTGGTCACGTGACCACCGCATCGAGCTCTACGTTTTTACCAAAACAATTTTATAGGTAACTGATGGTGCTCGGGGTTGCGTCGGTAAAGAATTTCTCAATAAAGTTGCGTTGCAAGTATAGCTCTACCAACAACAATCCTCGAGTATCAAATTTAGAAAGGGAATTGGTTGTCACAAGTTCAACCCCAATAAAAATAACTGAAGTATTCAAACCTCGGGTTGTCTCATAAGGAATGGGTAAACATGTGCTTCAACATTGGTTAGAAATCCGGGGTTGTGAGTCATGAGCAAAAATTTAAACTATGAATCTTAACAAACAAGTAATCTTAAATTGCAAGAAACTAATTCAAATAACTAAGCAAGATATGAGCAATTCCAAACTAATGAGATAACATTCAATGTAATTCTACACCAAACTAAACAACTAACTATAACTAAGACAAATTAATCAAGACTTTTGGGTTTTCAAATATGAATAATAAAAGTAACTCTTGGCTAGACATGGGAATTGGGGTCACTATCCTTGTCTAATAACCATATCTTGACAATTATGAGGAACCAAACTCATTAAGTCTACTTCTATACTTGAAGTACGTTAAATGGCTTGGTCAACATCAACCCGTAAGGTCTATCCTCACTACTAATTAACCTAGTAGTAGGCTAGTGTCAATGGCTATCAAATTGACCACTAAGGGTTCCCAAATCATCAAATCTATTAGACCCAATGACTCAAGTTTACCCAATTCCCTTAGCCTAGGCCAAGAGTAAAAAGAACTACTCCATAATCAAGGTAAACAATTCATCGAACACATGGTAAGCATTAACAAAAGACATGTTCAAATTACAATTAAATTGAAACTAACAAATACCCACTAACAATTATCAACATACAATCACTCAAACAACACAATTAATCATAGAAATCATCAATGTAACATCAACAAGTCAAGATTCACAACATTCATGAAATGGGTATAAAATGACAATTGACAAGAATTCATAAAACTAACACAAGATCTAAGCAAAATTGCACTAAGGAATTCAAATTAAGCAATTAAAACTAGTAATTAACAAGATCCAATTTAGAATTCAACAAAGGAAGATCAAATTAAAGCTAGATCTAGAGAGGAATAAGGGTTTCTCTCTCTAGAAGAACAAAGAACCAAAACTAGCTAAAAATTGTGTCTAGTGTCAAAATGATTGATCCTCCCTTTCTCCCTAGCATCCTTGGGTCTTTTCCATGCAGAAATAGCTTGAATTTGGGCCTCATGAGCCTCAGAAATCGCCAGACACAATTTCCTTTAATGAGGTCACATGCAGCTTTCCGCGCGTGCGCGCCATGTGTGCGTGCGCGCCGATTGCTTTTGTGATCCACGCGTGCGCGCCATGTGCGCGTGCGCGTCAGTGGAATTTCTCTGACTCGCGCGGATGCGTCCATCCTTGCGCGCCGCTTCTAGCTATCTTCATCCACGCGTGCGCGTGAAGTGCGCGTGCGCGCCGATGCTGAAGTTCCCAAAATCCAAATCTTTATGTTCCTTCCTTTTGTGCATGCTTTCTTTCTCTCTTCTAGGCCATTCTTACCCTATTAATTCTGAAATCACTCAACAAATACATCATGGCATCGAATGACAATAAAAGAAGATCAAAAAATAGCAATTCTAAGGCAAAATAAGCATGTTTTTCATTATGGAGCAATATTAGGAAGAGAACACAAAACCATGCATTTCTTGTGAATAAGTGTGAGAAATATTAACAAAACTCCCCAAATTCTACACAATATAAACCATAAAATTGGGGTTTATCAGTAACCTGCTTATTCACCCTCATCCTCTTCTTCCCCAATTTTTGGAAAATTAAGTGGGGATATTGAATTTATTTACTCTTTGATGTTTTAAGATCCAATTAGCTTGAGGAAAACGTTCACTCCTGTTTATGTGAAGCTTGGGTAAGGTGAGAAAACCATAATTCCACTTTAATTTCACTGAATTTGAGTTTTGAGTATTAAATTGGGTATATATGTGTTATGAAAGTGTATTAGGTTGCGAATAAATAGTTGGAGCTTGAAATTGTGAATACCGGAACTTGGAGGAAGTTGTTTAGTTGAGGTTTTGGGGCTATGTTGGTTAGTGTTAAATTGCCTTGATCGTTACGTAGGAATCGGCCAAGGTATAGTTTAGGTTTCTTGCATTATATATATTGTTAGTATCTTGTGAGAAAAACATGTTTGGCTTAGTGTTGGTTGATTAATTGATGGTTTGAATAAATATTGATTTGAGGTATATTTGTTATGGTGGTTGTTGTGATGATAAGGGAAGCTAAATTGTGTTATAAGCCTAGGTTTTGTCAACTATGGTTCTTGGTTAGTTTTGGTTGATGGATTTGAATATTGTAAGTGTATTATTGTTAATTTGAGGTAGGTTGTTGTGTTGATTGCTAAAATAATGAGAAAAGGGGTATATTGTATTGAAGAATGTATGGTTTAGAGATGAAAGGAATGGAATTATTGAATGAAAATGAGGTTTGGAATTGTTTGCAAAACTTTGGTTTTAGGCTGAACTTTGGTGGGCTATAACTTGATTTCCGAAACCCCAAATTGATTTCAACTTATTTTAAATGAAAATTGGGTTCGTGAAGTTTATGTCATTCGAAGAATGGAAGAAAAACGATTTAAAACGATTGAGTTATGCCCGTCATAAATTTTGGTGAGAAATATGTAATGTTGCAGGGGAGAATTTACATGATTGTGCAGCTCCCTGGTTGATCCTTTGTTTTGAAGAACGTACGTCCACGCGTACGCGTGACCCACACGTACGCGTGGCATAGAATTTTGACGATGTGTATGCGACCGGTCCCATGCGCACGCGAGCTGCAGTTTCACACTCCCACGCACACACGTGAGCCACGTGTACGCGTGGTCCCTGTTTCAGCAAACATGGTTTTTGGAGTTTTAAACCTTATTTCAAACTTCTAAACCTCTATTTTCATTCCTTTAGTAGTTAAAAATAGTATTAAACCTGACAATCAGATAAAGCTAGGAAGTGGGGATAACTTGGAGATGAAGTAAAGTTGAAAAGTGATGAATTGATTATGAAATGTTACAGATAATCATGTATGATACTTGGCCTGATAAATCAAATGAATGATCATGTATGATACTTGGCTTGAATGATTAAATGATCTGAGATACGAGATTCCTTGGGTAAAGTACCATGGCTTGCCACCACGTGTACTAGGTTGAAAGCTCGATACTCTGTTGACCCTACGACGTAAGGGTGACCGGGCACTTATAAATTCCCGGGAATGCTAACCCCCATTGAGCAATATTGATTATTTGAGAAAAAGCTATGCATAGACTCTTGGGGATGCACGTCGAGGGACAGTCTAAGGTTTTTGGACTTGTCGGGTTGGCTGGATAACCGACAGATGAGCCTCATCAGCCATAGGACAGGCATGCATCATATGCATACTACTTGAATTACTTGTTTGTGCATTAACTGGGTGTGCCTAAATGTACTTGTCATGCTAAATGTATATTTGTTACCTACAGTATTTGTAACCTTCTTGTGCTTGCTTTTATCTGTTTATTTGTCTGTGAAATACTAACGGAGATGAAGGTATGGAGGAATGGCAGTATGGAACATAGATTTTAAGGTTAAGTTAAGTTAAGCTTAGATACTCTTAGAAAACCACTTTGTATAGCTTCTGTTTAATAGTTTAAGCTCTATGATCTGAGTGTCAACGTTCTAGGATTGCCTCTGGCATTCCCAAGACCTTATATATTATGTGTATGGCAGATTTACCATACTGAGAACCTCTGGTTCTCACCCCATACTATGTTGTTGTTTTTCAGATACAGGTCGGGAGGCATCTCGTTAGGCGTCTGGACTCCTGCGAAGTGGTTACTGGGTTATTTTGTTGTACAACGATGTATATATATGTACTTAACTTTCTCTCCACATATCTTGCTCTTTTGATCCTCTTAGAGGTTTATGGAGAGGCAAGATTTTGTTTATGTACATCTGTGTTTTGGTTATGCATGTATATATGTGTAAATATTCTCCGGCCAGCCTTGACTTCGCGGGCTGAGTTAGGAGCTTGTTATTTTGTATCCTTGGCTCTTTATTCCTACTTTTATTATCCTATGTTTAATAGTTATAGTTCTCTTCACACGCAAGTTATTCCATTTCCGGAGCATTGCGCTTTTCGTTTCGTGATTTTGTTTTACCCATTTTCCAAGGCTCCTAGTTTATTATATTCTTTCTACTATTATATGTATGTATTTTAATTTTAGAAGTCGTAGTGCCTCGCCACCTCTGTTTTACATCCTATGTGTAAAGCTCTGTGTGGTAGGGTGTTACAGATATCAGTAGCATCACAAATAGTTTTCTCAATTGATGACCAGATGCAAGTTTAGCTACCTTATTAATAGCTGTAATGAATTCCCTTAGTTTCCATGGAATAGCAAGCATCTTAGAAGCTAGAATATGTAATCCCATTAATTGTCTTAATGGACTCATATGTTGTGCAACCTCTCTGAATAGATAACAAAATTCTCATATAGTATATATCACTTGTACCCGGTGGAACAGTTTAACCTTTCGATATAATACCTTTTTTTATATGGATGCCATTCCCTTACTTCTCTATCATAAACAAATTGATTTGGAAACTCAACATACGTCAAAGTTTGACCTACTTCGAATTCTTTGTTGGCCTCCATCCATGCTAAGAACATCGTACATTTTCCTTCCTCTTCTTCCATGATTTCCTCAAGATCGTCATCATCTTTAAAGATGATATTTTTTTCTCCAGGCAAATGAAAGGTTAATCTCATCATTGAAGGCCACCTCTGATAAATATCATAAGCTAAAGTTCTCCACACAACCTCACATGCAGACAAATACCTGCAATCATAAAATGGTTTGATCTCATCAATAATCTGAGCATCCTTTCCACTTGAAGCTTCCTTTGAAACTCCAACTGCTATCCTGTTTGGACCTTTATTCACGTATTTGAACAAATATTTGATAGCATTTGACTTGTTGCAGTACTCTACATTAACATACACTTGATAAGACATCAGCAAATATGCATTGTATGGAACCACATTTCTATTATTCATATGGACTCCCTTCTTCTTAGTAACTACTCCTAGGTCTCGTCTTCTGTATGATGAGTATCTACTATCATCGATAACTGTGGTGCTACTAAATATTTTGGGATAATATTTGGTACAGTACCCATCTTTCATGCAGGGAGATTTCGAGAAAGCTCTACCACATGGTCTATGAATCATATATGTTGACACAACTCTAAACAATTTTGGGTGCTGAATAGGATTTAACAACTCTAATCAATTTGAGTTTTCGTTGTTATCTTGTGGTCTCCACTCAACCATAAAAGAATGTGAGCATGTGGTATATAGGAGGAGATAGATCCTCTAAATTTTTTTTAATAATTGAGGGAGTAAAGTGTGATCTCTCACCATTAATTTTATAAGTAGGACCAAGAAAAAATATGAGAGAGAGTGCAATGAAAGGTTAGAGATCATACTTTACTCTCTCAATTTTTTTAAACAATTGAGATGATCCATTCCCGTATATAGGAATACTAATTAAACGTTCGTTGTTCATTAGGAATATAGGAATTTGTTAAATTAGGAATGTTTTTTTTAGTTTTGCCATAAATAGTATCAATCCTATTATTTGCCGATAAAATTAAATACAATTTAAAAATTAATAACCTTATAAATTACGTAAATTTAAAAAATATTTAAATTTTTTCGAAATACTAAATTAATTCAATTTTGTCGAAACAACATTAGAAATAGAATTAAGCATAGAGGAATGTCAAATTAAATTTTTCATTCTTTTGTGGTGAAGGATCTTTTGTCTCCAATGTGGTTGAAATGTGGTGAGTGATCTTTTGGCTGAAAAATAGAGTTTTTATTCTCTAATGTGTTATTGTTCATGTTTTGATATTTATTAGAACATTAAATAGTGAAATCTGGCTTTTCTCACTACAAGTAACTTTGCATATATAAGCTGCTGCTCAAGAATTGAAAGATGTTATATATAAACAGAAAAAATTGAGTGATTGAGTTCATTATCAATTTGTGATATTGGATCAAATTAAAATTTTGTCCCTTGAAAAAAGCTGTGTAATAATTTGTTGATAGTAAAATTGTGGGATAATGTTCATTATTCACGTGAGCCTAGAAGAATGAAATGTGTGGAAGAGTAATATGTTTGACTTATATTACTTTGCAAAATCAAATTGTGGTGATGTATGATATAGTTGGATTTTTCTATCCAATAAATTTGAAATGTAATGATATATGTGGCCTTATAAAATTGAATTGTGATGAAGGATCTTAGTCCCTATGACTCGATAAAATCTGGTATGTTTATCGGATAAGATTGTATGCTTGATGCTTATGTTGTGAAATTGTGTCATCTGTTATGTTTTCCTCTAAAATATTGAAGTTTAATGGTATATTTGACTATATGAAGTTGAAATGGTGAAGGATCACTTGTTTTCGAAATGGAGTTTTCTTTTCTTTGATGTGATCTGCTCATGCTTGAAATTTATTAGAACAGCCAAATTTGGTTTTTCTCATGCAAGTAAATGTGCATATATAGACTGCTAATTGTTTCGAGAATTGAAAGACGTGATACATAAACAAAAAACAATTGAGTGATTGAATTCATTGTCAGTTTGTTTATACAAAAAAAAATAGTACACACACTTTGAATTTGTCATTCCGATTCTCTATACTAATCTATTATAACATAATGTATGCTAATATATGTTAATTAGTCTCATAGAGTATGAGATTTTCATCAATCTCAACTCAAGGGAGATGTGAGTTGGTGGAATACATGTTCACTGCAAGGAATTTCTATGGGATGATCATATCAAAAAAACTCTTCCTCAACTTCACTCAAAAAATCTTGGAATAAATGTTGGTTCAAATATGAAACGGGTATCACAAAACGTTTTTTATTCTCTCCGACATACACTGCAAGATGGTTGGGACTTCTACGGATTTTGAAATTGCTTGCTTAGTAGAAAAACAGAAACCCATTTTTCTTGAATGTAGAGAATAGAAAGAGCAAGAAAAAGCTCTAGAGCTTAAATTTGCCACCTCTACACTTTTTCATGTACTTAAGTGTCAAAACAGCCTCATCTTGAAGCTGAATATTAAATATGTGGAACAAAAGCAAAGAAAATAAGGAGAACAACAACTATAGAAAAAGAAAAAGAAAAAATTAAAATTGGTATTATGGCCTACGTATCTGATTTAAACCATTTCTAGACATTCGAAAAGCCAAATTAAATCCTCCAGATGGATGACATATGATAACAGGAAATGACTCTTTAAGCTGAATCTTTTCCTGAAAATGAAAATCATGGACGCAATGATTGTATTAAGATAATGTAATGCACATAACATGTTGTATCAGAAAATTACAAATATATTATATATTATGCAAAATCATAGGTATCAGATAGTCAACAACTAAGCCTTGTTTCACTAGGTTGGGCTGGCTCCCTCTCTCAAGTATAAAAAAACGGACAATAGAGAAAAAAGAGAACCAAATCACTCAAGTTGTTGATATCATAATAGATAACAAATGCAAAGTGAATGCAAATAAATACCACATAATATGATAACACAGTTAAAAGTAAAACAAAACCAAATAATGGAAAAATTAAAAAATAAGTAGAGATGTGGACCTCTTTTGTAATACTACTCAGGTCTGTCTTTGGAAAGTATAGCCCTCGGCTCCACGACTATAAAGTTGCTGCAAAAAAAAAAAAAACATTTGCAACAATGAATATATACCTATTGCACAACATATGTGCATTGAATGTCAAAACCTAATCCCCACTCCTAAGTCCCAATCCATGATGGTTCTTTGTCAATAGCAAATTGGCTACAAAATTGATTAAGAAACTAGATGTGACACTGGATTGAAAGGATATGGCATAGGCTTCCATAACAAAACTATCAAATTGGATATACCAGTAAAGAGAAACAATGTTAAACAATTGCGAATACATAAAATACGGTAGACACCAAACTTGTGATCAAAATTAGCCAAGTATAGGAAAAAAGTTACAATAATTTTGTCTATAGCATTTACATGAAAGAAATGGATGTCTATCTTAAGCGCAAACAATCTGAACAAATACACTTTTGTAACTGACCAATTATGATGATGATACAAAGGAGAGTATATGAACATACCAATGAAGTTCAAGGTAACCCGAACTATTTCAATTGCCCTCATTGAATTGCTAATTTGTTGCCCAGAAGCAAGATATGCTAGTATGACAGAAATAAAAACCCATTCAGGCAATCATGAACATATACTGAACTTCTCTGTCGAGCCCAAACCTAGATCAATGGAAATAAGAACTCAATTCTGTGTTCCCTATTATACATATCTTTAACATTATTAGATGTTATCATGTTATGCATGATGCAAAAGTAATATTCAAATATCAAACCTTAAGCAGGATCAAAGCCTCCCTTATTTCCTTCCAACCGAGAAATGTTTTGTTGACAAATTCTGTATCCTCTAGAAACATGTCTTCCAGAATGCTAGAATTGTACTTTGGCATAGCCTGAAGTGTGGTCCCTTAAGAATATTAACAACAATGATTAATAGGTTGTAGAAAAGGAAGAAGTCGTTATCTCAATGAAACAAAATATAGATAACTAGATATCGGGGGAAGTCGAGGAACAAACCATGATTCAAATTATGAATGTTATTATGCTTCATGTTCAGCTTTGATAAGCTAAATAGAGATGTAGCCGACAGAATGATTCTTACAAAAAAAACCAGGAACTTCAGCAATCTTTGCAGCTACAATTTTTCCCCTTTTAATGTTTGCCATGCCACTATTGTTTTAAGGTAAAATGTGTGCAAGAACAAAAAGAAATTACCTGGATAAACAAGCAGCAGAGGCTTTTGGGCTTCATTCTGAAAGGTAGACCATTCAACCTTACCAATAAATAGAGAAGATTCCAAGTACATCTTGATCAAGCAGAGATAAAGGCACCTTTTGGCATGGTATCTATAATTTAAGTAATCTTTCTCGTGGAAACACCCCTAACATAATAATAGGAAAATAGTGTGACATTAATACCATGAACATTAACATGTATATAAGTTTGGTTATCCCTTCTTTTAGTTTAAGTTTATATGAATATTAAAATAATATACCTTGGGTAACCTGATAATAAGATCAACATTGAGCTCAGGCCTAATGAGACTCTGAATAGAATAATTGCCTCCGATTTCGATGAGCGATGGCTTTTTAAACATGAAGTCAACCTTATCCGCACCAATGTCCCTCATAAATTTTGGTGCTACATCCGCAGTTACCTGAAAACTCATCAGCATTCAAAGAATCAGCGTTGAATGCTCCAAAAAGAACAAATTATAATAATATGAGCTTGAAAATCAGACCTTAAAGTCCACGGGGATTTCGTTGATGCATGACTTTATGGCGGAGACGGTGTTATCAACGAGGCTGGAGAAGTGAGAGGAATGATAAAGGTGGACCTCTTTCAATAACTCGCTAACCTTTAACTCCGTTGAGTCCATCATAGCATGGCTGCCTAAACCCTCCATGTTGGTGCCGGTGGAGGAAGATAAAGGCAGACGGTAGTGTATGCGAAGGGTGTAGTGTCGGCGAGCTCGTAGGACGGTTGTCTGGAATAGAGCGTGACTTGCTAGTGGCTTCAGGGAACATGGAGAGTGGTTCTGGCAGTAGAGAAGAAAGGGGTGGGTGCTCGGAGGCAGCAATATAGGAGGATGGGGAGCTGGTGCGATTCTGAGCTGCTGGAAGCAGAGGAGGGAAATAATGTGTTGTTGGTAGTATTTGATATTAGGGTAGGGGCATTTCAGGAATTTTGTTCCTATGGGTTCGTTTCTTATGACTTCCTAATAAGGTAGTAGGGTTTATGGCAGATTCACTATTTTTGGGTCAATTGGGTGTAAGGTTTATGTGAGAACCTCTGCTGTCTAGACCATTATAGAAAAGAAGACACCAATAAATGTTAAGTTACTAGTGTTAAACTCGTGTAATGCACGGGCTTACATTTAAATTTGACATGGTAAATCAAAAATAATATTTTATAATCATAAATTGTAATGGGTATTGAAAACTTAGAATGAGCCGTTCTGCCACCAGGAAGGAGTAATGACGCAGTTCCACTGAATGTGATATTTTAAACAATCTTTTCTCTAGACCGAATAGCAGAAGAAAGTCCATTCCAAATAAATGTCTTACCACACCCATTATTCCCGTAAACGAAGTAAAAACCATCAGAGTCTGTAATAATAGCATTGAATATCTCATCGAATACTAACCTTTGCTCATGAGTCATCTTTTGTTCTATGTATAAATTTGTATGAGTCAACTCATTTGCGCCATATGCTAACTCCACCTCTATTAGCTTTTTTTTTTTAAAGTAAAAGCTCAACACAATAAAGTGGAGCATACATAGCTAGACAAACACCACTACCCTACTTAAAGAAATAAACACAACAAAACCACGAAAAGCTCCCATGTCATCTTCGGCATAGCCATCAACAATAGAAGGGATCGACACCTGTCCACTCGTTGATGCTAATCACGGTCATGTTGATGATCTCTTCAACACCTTTGCTTTTATTCTGAAAAATTCTCATGTTCCTTTCCATTCAAATGTTCCAAACGATCACACAAAAGCATCTTAGTCGCTGCTTTTGATCCTCCTTACTCCTCGATTCCTCTGTCCAACTTAGAAAATGCTCTTTCATTGAACCCGGATAAGACCATTAACGGTCAAAATCTGATATCCAAGCACTCTACACCTGCCAAGCAAATGCACAGCCTAGAAACAAGTGATGTACATATTCCAAATCATTATTACATAAAACACAGACATTATCTTCCGGACTGACAATCCTAAACCGGATTAGCCTCTCCTTTGTATTAACTCTGCCTATCAAAACAAACCAAGCAAACAACTCCACTCTTAGTGGAACCAAACCTTTCTAAATGGTCCTAGTGAAGCTGTAGCTAGTTACCTGCTTTGGAAGAATTTCTTCCTGCAGCAGCTGAACAAATGAGTTAGTTGAAAAAACACCTTGCCTAATGTAATTGACTCATGTAATTGACTCAGGAGTTCCAACTCCCATTGGAAAAGTTCTCGCCTCTATTGGAAGTTCCAAATCCACTCTAACCCATCCCAAAACTCACAATCCCTAATAACAGATCCACATTGGTTTGAAACAAAAAAAAGCCTCGGGAATCGATCCTTTAGAGATAAGCAAAGTAACCATACATCCTCCCAAAACTGAGTCCGTCGCCCATCACCAATCACCATAGACAAACCTGTAACCATCTTATCCCTTATACGTTGATTCGTGATTTGTAGTTGGCAAATATACTTCCATGGGCCTCCTCTAGTAGGTAGCACTTGAGTTGACAGTAGCTCATTAGGATTTAGATTATTACACGAACATACGACCTTCTTCCATAATGGACACTCTTCCTTTACAAACTGCCACCACCACTTAAACAAGAGTACTATGTTACGAATCATAACATCTCCAACTCCCAACCCGCTTAGTTTCTTAGGAGCCTGCTCCACTTCCCATCTTACTAATGCCATACCATTTCTACCATCTTCCTTACTCCACAGGAATCTTCGCTGTGAAGAAATCAATTTCTCAGCAACAGCCTTAGGCATCTTGAACAAGCTCAAATAATACACTAGCAAATGATTTAAGACTGATTTGATAAGCACCAACTTTTCAGCCTTGTTTAGCACCTTAGCTTTCCACAGACTGAGTTCTCCTTCACTTTGTCTATTATAGGCTTCCAGGTGTTCACCAACCTCAGATTTGCTCCAAAAGCGATTCCAAGGTATTTAACTAGAAGCGTTTCCACCTTACAACTCAATAAGTTGCACATACGCTGGACCCACTGCTCATCATAATTAATTGCAGTCAAACTGGACTTATCAAAATTAATCCTGAGCCTTGACATCAACTCAAAACATCACAGAAGTTCCTTGCAATTCTTAATAGTTTCCTCTTCAGGGGGTAAAACAGAATAGTATAATAAGCAACTGTAGATGTGACAATTCTATACTATCTCTTCCAACCAACAACGGTGATATACATCCGTTCCTGATTGCCTCTCCAACCATTCGATGCAGCACATCCACAACCAGTACAAATAAGAAGGGAGAAAATGGGTCACCTTGTCTCAAACCTCTTTCTATTTTGAATGGCTTAGATGGCAAACCATTTATCAGAATCGACATAGATGCAGTTGTCACACACTCCATAACCCACGCTCTCCATCTATGCCCAAACCCCATCTTTTGTAATACAATGTCCACAAAGCTCCATTTGACTATATCATATGCTTTCTGGAAATCTAACTTGATTATTGCTGCCTTCTTTTTCCTCAGTTAAAGCCAGTTTACTATTTCACACGCAATAAGTACCCTATCATGTGTTTTTCTTCCCTTGACAAACGCACTATGAGTCTCCCCTACTAACCCCAGCATCACTGCCCTCATCTTCCTAACTAGCACCTTCGAGATAACCTTGTAAACGCACCCCACCATACTAATAGGTCGTAAATCTTTCATCTCCTTCGCACCAACGAACTTGGGTGCTAGTGCCACCCAAGTGATATTGATATTTGTCAATAATCTGGATGTCTGGAAGAACCCTATCACTGCTGCCGTGAATTCAGACCTAATCTCACCCCAACACCTCTTAATGAAATTCATGTTGTACCCATTACAACCTGGCGCTTTAGATGACTCACAGTCCGACACAGCCTCTCTGATCTCCTCAGTCGACGATAACTTCTCTAAAGTCATAGCATCTTCCTCATCTATCTTACCCACCAAACCATCTCTGAATTCCATCATAGGAGAAGCTTCCTAATGATATAAATCCTTGTAGAACTCTAATAATACGTGAGCATCTTTCCTATCTTTTCCAAGTGAATTTGCATTTGAATTGTTAAGTTTAATCAAGATTTAAATACTTTTTAGCCACTATGAATGCTACTTTGAGTTGTTTGCAATTTTTTTTATTTCAGGTAGCATTCGGATGGATTTGACAAGTTTGTGTAGCAAAAAAAGAAGAAAGAGAATGATGTTGTCAACTCTGATCTCCTTGCACTCTAACAGAAATAACTTGAGCTACAGAGGTCCAATTGATATGGTTTTAATGGCATTAGAAAGCTAGCTTTCAGAGCTTTCCAACGATATATAATAGTATACCATTTCTTTCCATTCTGTACGGCCAAGATGGCACCTAACTTAAAATTTCTCAAGTTAGGCGCCAGGAACACAAATCCTTCCAAAGCATGCTGCCAAAGCCATGCCTAACTTCAAATTTTTGAAGTTAGGCGCCAGTCAAGACAAGCACGCATAATCCATTCGGCCAAGGCAGCGCTTAACTTCAATTTCTTGAAGTTAGGCGCCAATTGAAAGGGAAATGCTGGTCCCGCATCCATCAACTAAGAAGCCTACGAATATTTATTATTTATTACAAATAGGAAAAGATATTATTTAGTTTTAGAAAATATATTTTACGTTAATTAGGATTAGATATAAAAGGAAAAAGATTCAGCCCTTCCAGCTTTTTTCTCCTCTTTTACCTCATTCCAGACTTGACAGTTTTTCTGAATCCTAGTTTTCTCTCTGAGCCATGAGCAACTAAACCTCCACTGTTAAGGTTAGGAGCTCTGTTTATTGTATGGATTGATACTATTACTCCTCTATTTTAATTACTGTTTTGATTTTAATTTTAAGAATTTGTTTTTGCTTTTCATCTTATGAATCTGGGTGGAACGAAAGTATGACTGGTGCACGTATGCAAACCCCACACTTCCGTACAGCAGTACCAGCGAGTATACTGGGTAGTCCAAGTAATACCTGAGCAAGTCAGGGTCGATCCCACGAGGATTGTGGTTTGAAGCAAGCTATGGTTATCTTGCAGGTTTTAGTCAGGCGGAATCAGAAGGTTGTTGTGTAAACTTTGAATGATTATATGTCATATATAGAGTTGTAAGAGTAATGTGTGAAAGGGGTAAAACCAATTGGATTAAATGATAGGAATAGAGTTGAGAGTTGGAGTTGCTTTACCTTTCTGAATTAACTCTGGTACTACTGCTCTCTTTGCTTGTGAGTGATTTTTTCAATGGCAGGTTGTATGTGATTGACACTGGTTTGAGCAGCTGCCAATACTCTTCCGGATATGAACCCCAGGTTTAGTGTGGATCCATCTCTACTTGAGGGTGAAGCGCGTCCAGTCCATTCTCCTTTATGATCCTACTCAAAATGTCACAGACAAGGTCGGATCTTCCGGATCAGAGAATGCTGCATCTTTGGGTTCTAGCCTCTACCACAGAGACCCTAATCTCCCTGGAAATCAGCTGAACTGATGTCTCGAGAAGTCCCCGACGAAGTCGTGGATTAGCCGTCTGAGAGATGTATATTCAAGCTGGTGGTTCATCATTGTCCAATGAAAGACGCACTCTGAACCCATGTAAAATGTGATAACCTTATGCCAGTTCAACACATTCATATTGATGAAGAACAAATATACATCTTAGAATTAATCAAACACGGATCGAAGAGAAACAGTAATACTTTTATTAATTCATAGGACTCAGCATGGCTCCTCCCCTCAATCTAGGAGGTTTAGAAACTCATACTGAAAGAAAAATACAATTGAAAAATGTGTATGCTATGCGTGATGTCCCTCTGATTATGTAAAATACACTTTAAATAATAAATAGATGACTAGTAAGGGTAAAACAGTCTATTTAGTGCTAAAATACACTTCTGGGGCCCACTTGGTGAGTGTTTGGGCTGAGCTTTGATGAGATCCATGTGCTATGAGGTCTCTTGGGCATGGAACGCCAGCTAGGGGTCCTCTTTGGGTGTTTATACATTGGTCTCTGCTCTTTGGATGCTGGACACCTGGAAGGGGGCAGGTAGCTGGCATTGGACGCCAGTTTTGGGCCTTCTAATCCAAAGCAAAGTATGAACTATTAAATATTGATGGAAAGCTCGAGAAGTCATCTTTCGATATCCGTTAAGAGCGCTGCATTTGGACTTCTATAGCTCCAGAAAAGCTCTTCCGAATGCAGGCAGGTCAGATTTAGACAACATCTGTAATGCTTTCTCTATCTCTGAATCAGACTTCTGCTCCAACTCCTCAATTTCAGCCAAAAAATACTTGAAATTGTCCAAAAACACAAAAACTCATAGTAGAATCCAAAAATGTGAATTTAACATTAAAACCTATAAAAACTCAATAAAACTAAATAAAAACTACTAAAAACTATATGAAAGTGATGTCAAAAAGCGTATAAAATATCCGCTCATTACAACCTTAAACTTAAACCGTTGCTTGTCCCCAAGCAACTAAAAACACAGTAGGATAATAAGAAAATTAAGATACAATAAATTTCTAAGTTTCAAATGAAGCTTAGTTACAATCAGATAAACGGGACTTAGTAGCTTTTTGCCTCTGAATAGTTTTGGCATCTCACTTTCCATTGAAACTCAGAGATGTTGGCATCCTCAGGAACTTGGAATCCAGATGATATTATTGACTCTCTTAGTTAAGCTTATTTTGATTCTTGAACACAGCTTTCAGAGTCTTGGCCATGACCCTAAGCACCTTGTCTTCCAGTATTACCACCGGATACAATAATGCTACATACACTTTAACTGGGTGAAACCTTTCAGATTGTGACTCAGCTTTGCTAGAGTCCCCAGATAGAGGTGTCTAGAGTTTTTAAGCACACTCTTTTTGCTTTGGACCACGACTTTAACCGCTCAGTCTCAAGCTTTTTACTTGACACCTTAACCCCACAAGCACATGGTTAGGGACAACTTGGTTTAGCCGCTTAGGCCAGGATTTTATTCCTTTTGGGTCCTCCTATCCACTGATGCTCAAAGCCTTGGGTCCTTTTACCCTTGCCTTTTGATTTAAAGGGTTACTGGCTTTTTCAATCTGCTCTCATTTTCCTGCATTTTTGGGCAGTAATGGATTTTTCTGCTTTTTATTTTTTTATTTTCGCCATTTTCTTTCTTTTTTTTTCTTTTTTCGCATGCATATATTGTTTTTCTTTTGCTTTTTGCTGCTTTTTCTTGCTTCAAGAATCAATTTTCAGATTTTTCAGATTATCAATAATATTTTTTCCTTTTTCCTTATTCTTTCAAGAGCCAACATTCTAAAATTTCAACTTCAAACATGCACTGTTTATTTCATACATTCAGAAAATAAAAGCAAATGACACCACATCAATATAATTAAACTAATTTTATTTTAAACTTGAAATTCATGCATCATTCAATTCTTTTCAATTAAAAATTTTCTTTTAAGCATGGTGAGAGATATATGGAACATTTTACAACTTTTAAGACATCAATGTAAATGATCATGCAACTAGAACTAGAGAACAGATAAATAAATAGACAAAAAATAGAAAAATAACAGGAAAGGGGTGTAAAGAGAACGAATCCACTTGAATGATGGTGGCTAGTGCTCCTCCTTGAGGATCCAATGTAGTGCTTGATCTCTTCAATGTCACTTTTTTGTCTTTGTTGAGACGGCTGCACAAGCTCTTGTGCATGATTCCTAGTTTGCTCCATCCTCTTCTTCCATACTTAGAAGTGGTAGAAGTCAAAAAGCAAAGCTTTTGCAACACCAAACTTAAGAGTTTTGCTCGTCCTCGAGCAAAGTAGAATAGAAGAAGGTGGGATAGGTGGAGCTTTTGTGGGACCTACAGGTCCTGAGAGGCATGAAAATATAGTTTCCCTGCTTCTTCACATTGGCGTTTGAACACCTAGAGGCTGCTCCCTGGCTGGTGTTCAACGCTAGCAATGCTGCCCATGATGGGCGTTGAATGCCTAGCAGGGATACCCTGGCTGGCATTCAACTTCAACACTCTATTTAGAGTGTTCTGTTTTTACTGTTGTGAAATTCTGTCTCTTGACTGAATGTTGCATATGATCATGACTCTGACAACTGAAAGAAAAACAAAATGAAAGAAAAATAAAAATAGTTGAGTAAGGTTGGGTTGCCTCCCAACAAGTGCTTCTTTAGTGTCTTTAGTTGGACTTCATTGTACTTAATTTAGTAACAGTGTTGAGCCTCCTGGCTCTATATCTCCTTCAAGGTAATGCTTGACTCTTTGTCCATTGACAGTGAACCTATTTTCAGGATCTTTTCCTTGAAGTTCTATGTGTCCGTAAGGTGATACTCTTGTAATCACATACAGTCCCTTCCAGCGAGATTTGAGTTTCCCAGGGAATAATCTGAGCCTTGAGTTGAAGAGCAGAACTTTCTGCCCTGGTTCAAAGACTCTGGAAGCTATCTTCCTGTCATGCCACCTCTTTGCCTTTTTCTTATAGATCTTTGCATTCTCAAATGCATCTAAGCGAAATTCATCTAACTCATTTAGTTGGAGCAGCCATTTTTCTCCTGCTGCTTTAGCATCGAGGTTGAGGAATCTAGTGGCCCAATAGGCTTTGTGTTCTAGTTCCACTGGCAAATGACAAGACTTCCCATATACTAACTGATATGGTAAAGTTCCAATGGGGGTTTTGAAAGCTATTTTATATGCCCACAGAGCATCATCAAGCTTTCTAGCCCAATCCTTTCTAGAGGCACTTACTGTCCTCTCTAGGATTCGCTTTAGTTCTCTATTTGAGACTTTGGCTTGTCCATTGGTTTGGGAATGATACGGTGTTACTACTTTATGGCAAACTCTGTAACGACTTAGGACAGAATCCAGCTGTTTGTTGCAGAAATGAGTTCCTCCATCACTGATTAGTGTCCTAGGGACACCAAATCTGTTGAAGATGTTCTTTTGGAGGAACTTCATTACTACTCTTGTGTCATTAGTGGGTGTTGCTATTGCTTGAACCCATTTAGATATATAATCTACTGCCATAAGGATGTAGGTGTTTGAGTATGAAGGCGGAAATGGTCCCATGAAATCTATGCCCCATACGTCAAACAACTCAATCTATAGTATTCCTTGCTAAGGCATGCTATGACCATGAGGAAGATTGCCAGCCCTCTGGCAACTATCACAGTTACGGATGAACTCTCTAGAATTCTTAAAGAGAGTAGGCCAGTAAAAGCTACTTTGAAGCACCTTAGTGGCTGTCCGCTTACTTCCAAAGTGTCCTACATAGTCAGAGCTATGGTAATGCCATAGAATTCTCTGTGCCTCCTCTTCAGACACACAGCATTGGATTATTCTATCCGAACATCTCTTAAAGAGATTTGGTTCATCCCATAGGTAGTATTTTGCATCATGCATGAGTTTTCGGGCTTACTGCCTGGTAAACTCCTTGGGAATGAACCGTATAGCCTTATAGTTTGCAATATCTGCAAACCAAGATACTGTCCGAATGGCATAGAGTTTCTCATCTGAAAAGGATTCGGATATGTCAGTGGAGGGAGAAAAAGTCCCTGCTACTGGCTCAATCCGGGACAAGTGGTCAGCCACCTGATTTTCTGTCCCTTTTCTGTCTCTAATTTCTATATCAAACTCTTGCAGGAGTAACACCCATCTTATAAGTCTGGATTTAGAATCTTGCTTTGTGAGTAGATACTTTAGAGCAACATAGTCAGTATAAATAATGACCTTAGATCCTACAAGATAGGATCTGAACTTGTCAATGACATAAACTACCGCAAGTAGCTCCTTTTCTGTAGTAGTGTAGTTTTTCTGCGCATCATTTAATACGCGACTAGCATAATAAATGACATGCAGAAGCTTGTCATGTCTCTGAACTAGGACTGTGCCTATTGCATGATCACTTGTATCACACATTAGCTCAAATGGCAAGTCCCAGTTGGGTGCAGAGATGATATGAGCAGTGACAAGCTTAGCTTTCAGAGTTTCAAAGGCGTGCAGGCACTCTTGGACAAAGACGAATGGAACATTAGTGGCCAAGAGATTACACAGGAGTTTGGCAATTTTAGAGAAATCTTTTATGAACCGCCTGTAGAATTGATGCATTTGCATCTTTGCTATATTAGCTAGTTAGTTTAGTTAGTTTTAGATTAGTTTCATTCATTATCTTTGAAATAAACAAGCATTTTGATGAGTTGTATCTCCATACATTCATGTACCAAGAACTAGGTGAAATTTGGCATAATTCATGCAAATAATTCAAGAAGTTTACAAATGAATTAGTATGAATGAATCTCTTGAAATTCGTTGCATAGAATGGCAAAAATTTGAAGCAAGTTCTTTGGTTAATGATAGGTGATGGAGTAGCAAAGTCAAGCCAGCAAGGAAGCAAAGTGTCATAGAGCTAGGAGGAGAGCAAGTGGCACGTTGCTAACTCCAGGGTAGCATTGCCAACGCCAATGAAGACCAGAGATGGAGTCAGGAAGCCCTGGAGCAAGAAGGAAGGTGGTACATTGCCAACTCTAGAATTCACTAGCGTGTTTGAGGACAACGCTGAGCTAGAAGACTTGGCCCAGGAAAGGGAGATGCACGTTGCCAACGCCAGCTCCTATAGGCGTGTTCCAAGGCAACGCTGAGCTAGAAGACTTGGCCCAGGAAAGGGAGATGCACGTTGCCAACGCCAGCTCCTATAGGCGTGTTCCAAGGCAACGTAGCAAGCAAAGCTTGGTGCCATAAGGAAGGCTCGAACATGTAGTTGGCTTGGGAGAGCATGGACGTGTACCAAGGCAACGCCAAGCTAGAAGCCAACCCTGGAGGGCAATCTCAAGACATCAAGCACGTTGCCAACGTTGGGTGCATAGGCGTGTTTGATGAAAACGTGCCAGGAAGCAAACAAGCAAGGATCACTCACTCAAGAAAGTTGCCAACACTGGATACATGGGCGTTCTTGCTAGCAATGCCAAATAAACAATGCAATAATCCAAAGCAAGAAGGAGGTAGCCCTGGAGAAGTCATCGAGCACGTTGCCAACGTGGGGAAGCACTGGCGTGTTCACCAACAACGCAGCATTGCTTGGAGCTGGGAAGCAGGGGCTGGCGCGTTGCTAACTTAGGAAAGCAAGGGCATGTTCAGCAACAACTCCAGCGAACTTGGCAGGCTGACCTTGTCTCCTTCAAACAAGAATAACTTGAGCTACAAAACTCCCAATGAGGTGATTTCAGTGGCATTGGAAAGTAGACATCCAGAGCTTTTCAACCATATATAATAGTATGGGATTGACATTCGTTTAAAGCTTCAAAAGCTGGCTTCATTTAGAGCTTCAGAATCTGAACACGTTGGCAACTTGGAAGAACAAAGGCGTGTTCACCAAAAATGTGTGCGATTTTGGCAGCCTGACCCTGTCTCCTTCAAACAAGAATAACTTGAGCTAAAAAACTCCAAATAAGGTAATTTCAGTGGCATTGGAAAGTAGACATTATTAGCTTTCCAATGATGTATGATAGTCTATATTGAAGCGGAGGATTGAAGCTAAAATTTTAGGCAACATTAAGCATGAAAAGTGAAACCAAGAAGAAGAAGAGCCAAGTGTTTGGCAACAACTTGGGCTAGCAATGCCCAGCACCAAGTCCCAGCCCAGGAGACTCACGAGCACATTGCCAACGTGCAGTAACACTGGCGTGTTTGCCAGTAACGCCCGTCCAATGGGCCAGAATTGAGAAGAATGAGCTCTGCTCTCTCTGTTTTCCTTAAAGGGCAGCAACTCCTCTAATGAGCCAGCGAATCCAACAAGGACAAAGCCCAAATTGCTAACCCAATTGAGAATCTCTCAATGAGCCTTAGGACTAGTATAAATAGAGAAGAGTTTTGTACTTTAGGAAACTTTTTTTTGACACTTAGAAATTTTTTACTTTTCACTCTGGCATTTGAAATTTTACTGCATCTCACATGTCGTCTATTTTGTTTTTCTTGCAACTTTGAATTTCAGTTGAAGGAACTTCTTCATTCCTTTTCATTCTTCTTCATTCTTCTTTATCCTTCTTCCTTTTCTACTCTCAATTTAATGTCTATTTTTACACTTGTTGTTGAATTTAGAGCTATGATTCACTAAACCCTATTTTCATTAGGGGGAGGAGCTCTGTGTATTTGAATGAGTTGATAACTCTTCTTTTCCTTCTCAATTCAAGTGGTTCATCCAAGAGAAAACTCTTGTTCTTCAAAGATTCAATCACCATCGAGAAAGGGGTTGAATCTATATGAATTGTATGATGAACTTGAGAAAGGAGTCACCTAATTCAGTTTAGAGTTCATCCTTTCATAATTTCCTTGATTAATACACTTTGGGTTGGTATGTGAGATATAACCCCCCTTGGTTGAGATCCTGAGAATTGTGTGGCTTGAAGGATTAGTTAATGAGCTTCATCTCTTCTCATGAACAATTAGATCATGAGAGTGGCAATTGATTATGTTGATGAGAAATTGAGTTGCCAAGAGATTGGAATTCAATTATTCACAATCCGCTATGGATCTATACCCATGATTGAGAAGGAATTGAGTAACATCAATTCATGAGAATTCACATCTCTGATCCCTAATGATCTCTCCATCATTAATTCTCATTTCTTTTGTTCTTTAGTCATTTTGAATACCCACTACCCAATTCCCTTCTACATTCTTGCAATTTATCATTCTGCCATTTACATTCTACTCTAAATTACTTGCAATTTATTTTCTGCACTTTACATTCCTGCACTTTTATATTCTTGCAATTTACTTTTGATGTCATTTAAGTTTCTTGCAATCTAAGTTTCCGTTATTTACTTTCAGTCATTTAATTTGCTTCCCTTACTTTAGTTCTTTAAATTTCTTGCCATTTAATTCCTTGCAATTTCTTTCAAGCATTCAAATCTCATGAAATCAAAACAATGTTTGCTTAACTAAAATACCATTTAACTAAAGTTGATTAATCCACCAATCTCCGTGGGATCAACCTCACTCCGGTGAGTTTTACTACTTGATACGATCCGGTATACTTGCCGGTTATACGTGAATTCTAAATTTTCACGTATCAAGAATCCTGCATGTCCTAGAAAACTTCTGATTGCCTTGACATTAGTAGGTGGAGGCAAGCGTTCTATCATTTCCACCTTAGCTTGATCCATTTCTATCTCTTTGTTTGAGATCCGATGCCCAAGAACAATGCCTTCAGTTACCATGAAGTGGCATTTCTCCCAGTTTAGAACTAGATTTGTTTCTTGGCATCTTTTCAAGACCAGGGACAGATGATCAAGACAGGAGTCAAATGAGTCTCCATAAACAGAGAAGTCATCTATGAATACTTCAAGAAATTTATCTACAATATCAGAGAAGATGGATAACATGCATCTCTGAAAGGTGGCAAGCGCATTGCACAGGCCAAATTGCATTCGTCTATAGGTGAACATGCCAAATGGACATGTGAATGCTGTCTTCTCTTGATCCTGTGGATCCACTGTTATTTGATTGTACCCGGAATACCCATCCAGGAAACAATAAAAAGCATGACCTGCTAGTCTTTCTAGCATTTGGTCAATGAAGGGTAAAGGAAAGTGATATTTCCTGGTGGCGTCATTGAGCCCTCTGTAGTCAATGCACATACGCCATCCTGTAACTGTCCTTTTAGGGATCAGCTCATTATTTTCATTACGAACCACTATCATCCCTCCCTTCTTAGGGACAACTTGGACAGGGCTCACCCAGGGGCTGTCAGAAATGGGATAAATGATCTCAGCCTCCTAGAGTTTAGTGACTTCCTTCTACACTACTTCCTTCATAGCTGGATTCAATCGCCTTTGTGGTTGCACCACTGGTTTGGCATTATCCTCCAGCAGGATTTTATGCATGCATTGGGCCAGGCTAATGCCCTTAAGGTCACTTATAGTCCACCCAAGGGCAATCCTATGTATTTTAAGTACTTGGATTAGTGCTCCTTCTTTCTATGGCTCTAGTGTAGAGCTTATGATCACATGATACGTATCTCTCTCTCTCCGAGAAATGCATATTTCAGGGAGGAGGGTAATGGCTTAAGCTCAAGCTTAGGAGGCTTCTCCTTTTCCTCAGAGGTTTCCATAAGTTCCTCTGAATCAGGCTGAGTATCATCAAAGATATCATCTAGCCCTTCATTGAAGCTTTCGGCCATGTTGACCTCTTCCACCAGGGAATCAATGAGGTCAATGCTCATGCATTCCTTAGGAATGTCTGGATGCTGCATAGCCTTGACATCATTCAGTACGAACTTTTTCTTATTGACTCTTAGGGTTACTTCCCCTTTTTCAACATCAATGAGGGTCCGTCCTGTAACTAGGAAAGGTCTTCCTAGGATAAGGGATGCACTCTTGTTCCCCTCCATGTCCAATACCACAAAGTCAGTGGGAAAGGCAAAGGGTCCAACCCTGACAATCATGTCTTCAACTACTCCTGATGGTATCTGAATAGAACCATCAGTAAGTTGAAGGCACATTAGGGTTGGTTTGACTTCATCAGTCAAACTAAGCTTCTTTATTAGTGAAGCAGGTATTAGGTTGATGCTTGCTCCAAGGTCACATAGAGTTGTCCTTGTACAAGCATCACCTAGAGTGCATGGTATCATAAAGCTTCCAGGGTCTTTAAGCTTCTCTGTAAGTTGTTCTGAATGATTGTACTACATTCCTCACTGAAGAGGACTGTTTGTGTCTCTCTCCAATCTTTCTTATGACTTAGAATGTCCTTTATGAACTTTGCATAAGAAGGTATCTGTTCAAGAGTTTCAACAAAAAGGATCTTTATCTCTAATGTTCTGAGATACTTTACAAAGTGGACAAACTGTTTATCCCTTTCCTCTTGACAGAGTTTCTGAGGAAATGGCATCTTAGCCTTGTATTCATCAACCTTGGTTGATGAAGGCCGAATGCCATGTGAGTTGGAAGGGGGATTACTAGCTTGCTTAGGAGGGTTGTTATCAATGAATGACTGACCTCTCTTGCATGGGCGTTCAACGTCTATGCTGCTGCCCCCTGGGCGTTTGAACGCCCAGTCTCTGCTCTTTCCTGGTGAAAGAGCTAAAGATTGATGGTTTAGAAGTTATAGTAAACTCTCGTTGCAAGTATAGTTACTAAACCAAGAAATCAACATTTCTTGCAAAAGTTTTGGTTATCACAAGTAACAAACCCCTAAATAAATTGTTAACCGAAGTATTCAAACCTCGGGTCGTCTTCTCAAGGAACTGCAGGGAAGTATGTTCTTATTATTGGTTATGGAGATTGCAAATTTGGGGTTTCAAGAATGAGGAACAAATATGACAAATAATTTAAATGGCAATTAAAAATAAATAAATACTGTAAAGCAAACTTTTGGCAAGGGATGAGAAATTGGAAGTCCAGATTAGTTACCCTTCTCAATAATAAAGAAGATTGAATCTTAATTCCACTTAGTTGACCTTTACTAAAGCAAAAGAAAGTCAAGGGACTAATTAGCTTGATCTTCGAATCCTATTTATTTCCTAATAAAAGGTTGGGATTATTGAAGTTCAGTTCAATTAGCAAAGATAACAGTTATCAATTATATTGAGCTAAGATAACTCCTGAGTTACTGATTTCTTAACCAAGACCAAAAGGGAAAAAGTAAATCTATTGGAATAAAGATGTCTTTAGAGTAAAAGCAATAATAGCATAAATAAAAGAAAGCAACATTAAACTGAAATACCTCAAATAACATTAATTCAAATAATCTGGAACATAGAAGAATTCATAAATTAAATGGCAAAGTAAATAATCAACTAAAGTAATGGAATGAATAAAAGTGAAAGGGAAGCTTTAAAGTAAAGGAACATTAAACCTGGGATTGAGAGTCACTACTAAAGAGAGAAATCCTAAATCCTAATCCTAAAAGAGAGAGAGAGAATCTCTCTCTAAACTAAATCTAAATCATGAAAAGTAACTAAATTGGCGAGCTCTCTCTGAATGGATGCATTCCCCCACTTCATAACCTCTGGTCTATGCCTTTTGGACTTGGATTTGGGCCAAAAAGAGCTTCAGAATTTGCCGGGAGCATTTTCTGCAATTTCTGGTGCGTGGCCTCTGTCACGCGGTCGCGTCATTCGGAGCTTTTCTTGTCACGCGGTCGCATCAGTCATGCGGCCGCGTCATATGTGTTTTGCTTAAGGCGCGCGGTCGCGTCAGTCATGCGGCCGCGTCACTGTTGATTCGCGCTTGGCATGCGTCCGCGTCGCCCATGCGATCGCGTGGATGCCAGTTTCTTTAGAAACTCCGTTTTGTGCTTTCCTTCCATTTTTTGTATGTTTCCTTTCCATCCTATGAGTCATTCCTACTTTAGAAGATCCGAAACTACTCAACACACTAATCACGGCATCGAATGGAAATAAAGGTAATTAAAATAATTAATTTTAAAGCATAAAAAATATGTTTTGACATACATCACATAATAAGGAAGGGAAAGTAAAACCATGCAATTAATATGAATAAGTGGGTGAAGGATTGAATAAATTACTCAAATTAAGCACAAAATATATCATAAAATATGGATTTATCACCTGGCGTTCAACGCCAAGAGGGATACCTTTTTGGGCGTTTGAATGCCCAGTCTCCGCCCTTTCCTGGTGTTCAACGCCAAAAGGGATGTCTCTCTGGGTGTTTAAACGCCCAGAGTCATTTTGTGTAGAGACCTGGGTATCCTCAATGGGCTTTTTATTTTTATTGTACTGAGGTTGGGTGCTTAAGGTTTTCCCACTCCTCAGTTGGATAGCCTGACATTCATCTGTTATCTGCTTAAATAACTACTGCCTTGTTTGACTCGACTGGGCTTCTACATTTATGTTAGAAGCCTGAGTTTCTCATAGAGCCTCTTGCAGTTCTAGCATTTACTGGACAAGGGCTTGCAATTGCTGAGTCAATGGACCATTCTGCTCTGGAGGGTTAGGTTCAGCAACTACCGCCTTAACCTCTCCTTTTACAGAGGTCTCAGGAGATGAGTACAGATGCTGATTAGTGGCAATTGTCTCAATAAGCTCTCGAGCCTCTCCAATGGTCTTTTTCATGTGCATGAAACTACCAGCAGAGTGGTCCAAGGACATTCTAGCCATGTCTGAAAGTCCATAGTAGAAGATGTCTAACTATACACATTCTGAAAATATTTCATTGGGACATTTTCTTAACATCCCCCCATACCTCTCCCAGGCATCATAAAGAGATTCACCATCTCCTTGTTTGAAGCCTTGGATGTCTAGTCTCAGCTGGTTCATCTTTCTTGGGGGAAAGTATTGGTTTAAAAACTTGTCCACTAACTGTTTCCAAGTTTTTAAACTAGCTTTAGGCTGGTTATCCAACCACCTTTTTGCTTGGTCCTTTACTGCAAAAGGAAAAAGCAATAATCTGTAGACATCTTGGTCTACTCCCTCACTGCGTACTGTAACACCCTAACTACCAAAGCTCACGCTTCCGGCTGCGCAACTCTAATAGCTCGGACATTACGATGACACTTATACTATTTAATACTAAAATATGAGCCTGTTTAAAACTTTAAACCGTAATACCGCTCCCAAAAATACTTTCGTTCGATAACGTACATCCATAAATATCATACATCTTACAACAACTCATAAAGAGTACATCCATATATATACATAAATATATATAAATAACTTTACAAGCATTAACCAATACAATTACTATCCCTCTTACAGAATATATCAAGATAATGGCGAGGGTTCAATAAACCATAACTAAAACAAGGCAGAGCATCTCAACAACAACTAAATAAACACTTCGTGACTTCTGCGTCCATATCTTGAAAGGGGGAAAATGTAGGGGAGTGAGAACATCATCCTCGAAAGGGTTCTCAGTAGAGGGTTTTTGAGAATTACTGTAATAGGATACGTGAAGATAAACTGTACCAGTGATTAATAACTGTCTTATGCCTCTTTTCAAAACAACGATTTACAATAAAAGAGGAACCGAAAATCTTTTCTAAAAGAGGAACAGTTCAATTCTCAAAAACTCAAAAGCCTTTCAAAACAGTTTATCTATGTTGAACCAAAATAGCCTTTCATATTTTATTCCAAACCAGAAACACAAAACCGAAATCAACCATCGGTTCATCTCATTCTAACCACGGCTCTAGGCCCAAACAATCCAACCATCAACCAATCACCACAGTCCAACAGAGTCCCAGTAGCAAACACAAATAGGAAGATGCAAGCACAAACAAACAGTTATTGCAAGTAGAACAATTAGCAATTAATCACATAGGCAAACCAAGTATAATATGCACACCCAAACAATGTCACATAGATGCATATGATGCATGCCTGTCCCTAGTGGCTGATGATATCATATGTCGGTTATATAGCCAACTCGACACGTCTTGGTAGCTAACCATGGACAGAAACACCCATCGCGGAGCAAGTAGGTTTGAGCTACAACCCCATTGCTACTACCCGCTCAACCCAGAGCCAGTGGAATAATCACTACTGTGGCTACTACCCAGGCGGGTGTTTAAAAGCTCAACCTGGAACGAGTGGAATCACCACTACTACCGCTACTACCCAGGCGTCACAGTCTCTGACTTGGAGCAAGTGGGACAAACCACAACCCTTGCTACTACCTAGGTATCTCAAGCATATATTCATTCAGTCCCAACCATGGATCAACATCCATCTCAGCCATCCGGCTTAAATTCATAATTCATAGTCAGCCATACGGCCCATAACTCATTCGGCAATCAGCCATAAATCAATATCGTACACAGCCATTCCGGCTCACGGTTCAATCCAGAACCAGCCAATATTCATAATCATACACAGCCATTCCGGCCCATAACAAAACAGCACTTCCACCATTCAACATCATCAAATTCATAAAATCGGCATTTAAGCCATAAATCACTTTTCTCAAGCCATTTCACTTTAAAATCAAATTTCAACTCTTTTTAGCCTTGGCTTTTAGAAATCTCGTTTCTCAAATCATCTCAGGCTCATAAGCCAAATTTACTAAAAGTGAGTTCCCTTTTTAAAACAGAGCCACTCTCGGCATCCTCTTTCCGAAACCTCCAAAACTATGGAAAGTTAAAGATTCATTTTGGGAACATTCACCTCTCTGCACTCAAACGGCTATAACTTTAGCTACAGAGATCCAAACAACGCGGTTCTAGTTGCGTTGGAAAGCTAACGTCCGGGGCTTCGATTTGATATATAATATGCTACAGTTTCTCTGACGCTAGGCAACGCGACCGCGTGCTCCATGCGGCCACGTCGCAAATGACGAAAATCAGCGAATCTGAATTCGCAACCAGCGAATTCTGGGCTGTTTCTAACCCAGTTTGCGGCCCAGAAAACACAGATTAGAGGCTATAAAGTGGAGGAATGCATCCATTCATAGGAGGCTCTCATATTCACAATTTTAGGAGTAGATGTAGTTTTTAGAGAGAGAGGTTCTCTCCTCTCTCTTAGGATTAGGATTTAGGATTTCTCTTAGTTTTAGGAGTGACTCTCAATCCCAGGTTCAACGTTCTTTTACTTTATATTTATCTCTTACGTTCAGATACTTTAATGCTTATATTAGTTATGTTGCCTATTTGGCTTATGCTACATTCATGTTATGATTTTCTTAATTAATATTATTTGAGGTATTTCAGATTTAAGATTGCTTTGCTTTTAATTTAATTTAGATATTTTCTCCCTTTTGGCTTTGGTTAGGTAATTGGTAACACTTGAGTTGTCAAACTCAGGAGTGGTTGAAATTGGCAGATTTTGCTTTAGCTAGGATTGCTCTAGCACTAGTCTCTCCACAGGAGTTGACTAGGACTTGAGAATCAAGCTAATTAGTCCACTTGACTTAACTAAGTGGGATTGAAATCCAATTCTCATCACATCTGATAAGGATAACAAGGACAGGATTTCTGATTCTCATACTTTGCCAAGAGTTTATTTTACAGTTATTTATTTTTTTTATGCTCGAAAATATACCTGTGCGCATTGCCCAAACTTCCAAAACCCCAATTTTCAATCTTCATAACCAATAATAAGAACATACTTCCCTGCAATTCCTTGAGAAGACGACCCGAGGTTTGAATACTCGGTTATCAATTTCAAAGGGGTTTGTTACTTGTGACAACCAAAACGTTTGTACAAAGGGATTTCTGTCGGTTTAGAGACTATATCTACAACGCGACTGTTTTTATGACATTCTTTGCTGGCAAAAATCCTAACGTCAAAATGGCGCCGTTGCTGGGGAATTGCAAACGTGTGCCTTATTATTGGTTATTGTAAATATTTTTCTTTTACCTGTTTATTTGTTTTTATTTTTTGTTTTTATTTTTGCTTTTTCTTAAGTTAAGAGGTTATTGGTTTTTATTTTAAAATTTTTATTTTTCAAAAATCAAATTTCAAAATTAAAATTTAAAAATTTTCAAAAAAAATTCAAAAAAAAAATTTCAAATTTCAAATTTCAAAAATTCAAATTTCAAAAATTTAAAATTCAAAATTTAAATAACCTTTTAATTTAAATTTATTTTTATTTTTGTTTTTAATTTTTATTTGCTACTATGAACTCTCACCCCTTTGGCTATGAGTCTGGTTACAATAATGTTGCAGGAAGAAGAAATTACAATGAGAACAGGCATCAAGGTTGGAACAATCAAAGATGGGAGGAGCCACAAGGACTTGATCAATCCTCATGGCAACAACCACCTCCAATGGACTATCAACAACCACCACCATATGCCTATGAACCCTTTCCTCAACATAACTTTGGACCACCAAACTCACAAGCCCCTTTCCGCCATTCACCTCCATATGACCCTAACCTCAACCACCATACCAACCACCTTATGAGCCATATGAACCATATATAGAACCACCCCAATTCCAATCCAATCACTCCCAACCACCACCACTTTCTTTTGTATCATGTCCAAGTCCGGCAACCCGAGAAGCAGAGGATCGCCTAAGGGAAACAGTAATTAAATTTCAAGCAACCGTTCAACAACTGGAGCAAGTATTAATTCAATGGGCTTCTAGGCGCTTAAATATACAAGGATCAGCCACAGCTCCATGTGGACAGTCTAGTGAAGAGCATAGCATGAAGGAGATACCAGAAACCCCAGTGGACAAGACAGAGAATGAATTCGTACTAGAACAAGTAGAAGAAGCTGTCGTTGTTCAAGAAAAAGAGTTGGTTGAAGACTTAGGAGATGCAGAACCTCCATGGGAAAGTCCAATCATAGAACCTCTTTCCAAGACGGTTGAAATTGATACTGAGGAGGGTGTACAACCTCCAAAGCATATCATAGTTGAAGACTTAGAAGAGGATGGCCAGTGGTAAGAATTGTCCTGCAAGGTTCATTATGGTTGGAAGCTTTAAGTTTAAACGCAAAGGTTGGTGTAGAGCTTAACTGAATAGGTCTAGGAAGTTGTTTGGCCGCTTTAGTGAGAATTCAGATTGCTAGCTGCCCGGATGGAATCATGATGATCAACACAAAGTCGGGTGTAAAAGCAAGGTTTGGGATCCTGGAATCTGTTCTGACATCCAACACCCCGGGAGCCTAAGAATCTGTTTGAAGCTGCTCAAAGGCTTCACGTGCCTTGTTTGGGATCCCGGAGGATTTTGGAATTACAAACATTGGTGGAGATTCCTGGATGAATACAAGCATAAGCCACCATAACAGGGAGCTCACCAAATGTCCAACTTAAGGACTCTAACTAAAAGTGCTAGGTGGGAGACAACCCACCATGGTATGATCATTATTTTTCATTTTTATTTAGTTTTATTTGTTTTTAAATTTTATTTTATTTTGTTATATTGATCCTGGAGTTTTGCATCACATTCATATTAACACTACATTCTGCATTTTTCAGATTACAAAAAAAAAAGAGAAGCGAGCACGCGACGCGACCGCATCAGCGACGCGTCCGCGTCGCAAGGAGATGGGAGACAATATTAATATGAACAGAGAGTTTCGCAGGAGCAGCGCTGGAGGCGTGCCAATGGCACAAATCACCCCACGCGACCGCGTCATATGGGAATAATGGCCTCCCACGCGACCGCGTGCCCCACGCGGCCACGTGACCTGAAAATCGACGTCAACCAGGTGCATGGCCAAAAGTTGAGCTGGAGTTGGGCTGGACTCGTGCTGGTAGCCCAAGCCTCACTACGCGAACGCGTGCCTCACGCGTCCGCATCATATCCCCATGATGGCCACTCACGCGATCGCATGCCCCACGCGATCGCGTCACCCAGAATTTTGGCAAAAAGAGTTTTGAACAGAGAGTTGCGCGACCACGAGGCTACACTCGCGCCAATCGCACAAAACAGGCCACGCGATTGCGTGACCCACGCGTCCGCGTCACCCGACCTTATCACGCACCACGCGACCGCGTCACTCATGCGTCCGCGTCACAGGCGGCGCACAGAATATCCAGATCAGCCAATTTTCTTATCTTTTCTTCCCTAATCCTTATTTTTCTTCTCTTTTTTTATTTCTTTCTTCTTTCTTTCTTATTTTCTTTCACTTCCATTCTATTTTATTTCATTTATTTGCATACTTTCATTCATTGCATTATTTTCATTGGTGTTAGGATTTTATTTGAGTCATTATTCCTCATTATATGTTTGACAATAATTATTATCTTCTCTAAAGGATTGCTTGCATGTTCACTATAATACTTTCTATACCTTCTTCACCATGCATGCTATGTGTCTGTGAAAAAGCTCATATGGCATTATGCACTTCTCTATTATACTTTATACTATTTAATGCTTGCTTTTCATAAACTCCCTTTACTATTTTAATTGAATATAATTGTCAATACAAACATGGTAATTTATTACAAGTAATGCTTGGTCTATGCTACTCATGCTCTTTTCCGGCATGCCAATAAACACCCTGCATCCACTTATCTTTCGATGCACTGGCTATTTTTCATTGCTGGCTTTTCACATGTACTCGAGAGCATGTGTTAATGTCAATTACATCCTAATGTGCATCCATCACCACTCTTCCATTCTCTTCCTTGCTATATATTTATTTGAATTTAATTTACTTTCTCTTCCCTTCTTCAGGATGGCCACCAAGGAAGGAAAGGAGAAAGCTACTCCCAAACCGCCGGCAAGGAAAGGAACAAAAAAAAGAACCCAGCTGAGAAACCACATCCCCCATCCACTTGCACATCTTAGCATGCACCGAGGACGGTGCAATCTTTAAGTGTGGGGAGGTCGATACCGATCTCCATGGGTTAGTACTTTCTTGTCTCAAACACCAATGTTTAAATTTTCTTTGTAGATTAGTTATTGCATTTGCATGTTTGTTTGATTTTTGCATATTTTACCACTTGGTTGAAGTAATATTTTCTTTTTCAAGAAAATTTTTAGAGAATTTCACTAATTTGAATAAAATTTCATGTTACACTTGTTTGAAGAAATATTATAATGGAACATGGTTTAGAGCTTGAACACACAAAACCTGTGAGATTTTTTAGCCTATTTGAATTGGTTACATTTTATCAACCAAAATTCTGTTTTAGTGTATATTTTTCTCTCTAAAATTGTGATCTTTGTCTTGCTTAATTCTATATTTCCATTGTTTGATGTATGCATGCACTTATATGATCGAGGCCTTTGTTTCACTGAGCTTACATACCCATATGGCCTTAACCCTTCATTATCCCTTGCAAACCAATTTGAGCCTATTTTTTACCCCTCTGTTCTTTATTTTTAGCACATCATTTAACTCTAAGTGAAAAACAATAATGTCCTTAATTTGAATCCTTGGTTAGCTTAGACTAGTGAGAGTGCTCATGAATTAAGTGTGGAAAAATTGGGTTTGGAAATATTTGGTTTAAGAATTGGGTGTTATATATCTTTATGAAAATATGAAAGAAATAGGACATGTTCATGCATTCAATAAATTAATCATATGCATTGAGAAAAACAAAAGAAAAAAATATATATATAAAAGAAAAAAAAAAGAAAAAGGGAGAGAAAAAGAAAAGAAAAAGAGCAAATAATAAAAGGGGACAAAATGCCCTAAAGTAAGTGGTGAAAGCAATGCATATGAGTTGTACTTGAAATTAGAATGCATGAATATGTGGAAAACATGGTTAATGGATAGTTGGATGTTGTATTATGATTACATGGATTGTTTAAGTTAGGTGGAAAGTTTAAGTTAATTAAGGATTCAAATTTTAGTCCACTTGACCAAATACAGTCCTACCTTGATCCTAACCCCATTACAACCCTTAAAAGACCTCTTGATTTGTGTATTTGTGCATTAAATTTATGTTGATTGTTAGATGAAGAGCAAGCCTTAGAAAGCAAGGTTAGTAGAGAATTGAGAGATCGAACCTTGAACACTTGAGTGATTAGAGTGTATACACTACCAGTGAGGGTTCGATGCTCAATTCCTTGTTCCCTGCTTTCATGAGCTATTTTCTTCTTGCAAGTCTATTTGTACTTCATTTTTATGATTTGAATTAGTGAAATCCAGTTCATATTTATTCTTGGAGAACTTATTTACTCTTAACCAAGTAAGTAAAAGCATTTTGCATGTAGTCACATTCATAGGTTGCATTTCATACCATTCCTCTTCATCTTTATAGCTTCTCTTGAGCTTAGCATGAGGACATGCTAATGTTTAAGTGTGGGAAGGTTGATAAACCACTATTTTATGGTTTATCTTGTGCTCAATTGAGTGGTTTTTATCTACTCTTTACCCACTTATTCATACTATTTGCATGGTTTTACATTTGCCTTCCTAATTATGTGCTTTGATTGAAAACATGCTTCTTTGATCTTATATTTGCTTATTATTAATCCTCTCTTATTATCATTAGATGCCTTAATATGTGTGTTAAGTGTTTTCAGATATTATAAGGCAGGAATGGCTTGGAGGATGGGAAGAAAGCATGCAAAAGTGGAAGGAATGCAAGAAGTTGGAGAAATTGCTAAGCTGTCCAACCTGACCTCTCTGCACTCAAACGGCTATAACTTTAGCTACAGAGGTCCAAACGACGCGGTTCTAGTTGCGTTGGAAAGCTAACGTTCGGGGCTTCGATTTGATATATAATATGCTATAGTTGCTCTGACGCTAAGTGACGCGACCGCGTGCTCCATGCGGCCGCGTCGCAAGTGACGAAAATCAGCGAATCTGAATTCGCAACCAGCGAATTCTGGGCTGTTTCTAACCCAGTTTGCGGCCCAGAAAACACAGATTAGAGGCTATAAAGTGGAGGAATGCATCCATTCATAGGAGCCTCTCATATTCACAATTTTAGGAGTAGATGTAGTTTTTAGAGAGAGAGGTTCTCTCCTCTCTCTTAGGATTAGGATTTAGGATTTCTCTTAGTTTTAGGAGTGACTCTCAATCCCAGGTTCAACATTCTTTTACTTTATATTTATCTCTTACGTTCAGATACTTTAATGCTTATATTAGTTATGTTTCCTATTTGGCTTATGCTACATTCATGTTATGATTTTCTTAATTAATATTATTTGAGGTATTTCAGATTTAAGATTGCTTTGCTTTTAATTTAATTTAGATATTTTCTCCCTTTTGGCTTTGGTTAGGTAATTGGTAACACTTGAGTTGTCAAACTCAGGAGTGATTGAAATTGGCAGATTTTGCTTTAGCTAGGATTGTTCTAACACTAGTCTCTCCACAGGAGTTGACTAGGACTTGAGAATCAAGCTAATTAGTCCACTTGACTTAACTAAGTGGGATTGAAATCCAATTCTCATCACATCTGATAAGGATAACAAGGACAGGATTTTTGGTTCTCATACCTTGCCAAGAGTTTATTTTACAGTTATTTATTTATTTTTATGCTCGAAAATATACCTGTGCGCATTGCCCAAACTTCCAAAACCCCCAATTTTCAATCTTCATAACCAATAATAAGAACATACTTCCCTGCAATTCCTTGAGAAGACGACCCGAGGTTTGAATACTCGGTTATCAATTTCAAAGGGGTTTGTTACTTGTGACAACCAAAACTTTTGCACGAAGGGATTCTCTGTTGGTTTAGAAGCTATACTTACAATGCGATAATATATTTGTGAATTTCTTTACCGATTCATTTAAAATCATTAAAACCCTTGGCTTTCCGATTTGAGTAATAAAATAGGATCTAAGCCAAACCGAGTCACGTAATCATTTACTTCTTTCAAAGCCGTTTCCTTTACTTAGGCAAAACCAACTTCAACCCCCATGATAAATTCTAGAACGTTTCAACTGTTCAAAATTAATTTAGTCTTGCAAGAATTTAGAATTCAAAGAGTACTTAAAACCTTTCTCAAAATATTTCAAAATGAAACTTGTCAATAGACATTCAGGTCCTTTCAAAATCATTAAAACTTCTTTAATTGAAACCCCCAAGTCAAATTCAAAGGCATAAACCCTTTTCACATTCAAACAGCTTTAAAACACAAGTTTCATCTAAATAACTTTCTCCTGAAAGAGATACAATGCCTTTCTTAAGAAGCAAGACCAAATCACAATTTCCTCTTTAATAATTCATTTCAAAAGCATGAATCATCCTTTTCTTGATAATTCAAATAAAATAGTAGAAGTCTTTAACTCATCAATTTTTCCAGACAACATTCAACAAAGACTCAGATTTTATAGAAATTTCGGCAGTACCTCCCCTAAAACTTGGACTTTTGCCACCCGGTTCGGCTCCCAACTAAACCGTTTCACAATCCTTTTCAAGAGCCCAAAATCCAAAATCAGTTCAAGTCAAGCCAAATCCAACAATCATCTCAATTCCATATTTCAAGGAATCCGTTTAAGAATCAAATCATTATCAGCCGAATAAACTCATTTCTAAAGCTTTAAAGAAACGGTTCAGTAACAATCATTTATCAAAAACCAGATCATTTAAAGCAAGCCAGGCTGAATTCAAGAGTGTATTCTATTTTTCACATTCTCAAGAAAATCAACTCAACTCAAATCAATTCCCAACGGATTAAACTCGATCTCAAAGCTTAAAAAGAATCAACTTCAAAAGTATTTCGTTTCACAAAAACACACAACAATCCAGCCAAGCAAACATTCATAATCATTTGAGACAATCAATAATACATAAGGCTGATACCATAACCAGATACAAAATTGTCTCACAACAGTATCCATATGTAATAATTCCAACATATAAAATATAGTTTTTGGAAAGCGCCCCTACCTCAAAACGCAAAGTTCCATAATCCAAACGCCTCACAGAGTCCTTTCCGCCTCAACCCGAACTGACGGCAATCAAAACCTCAGCTCCCAGCCACTTTCGCAATATCCATAGAAACACTAATCGCAACATACAATAATCAGGACTCAACCCCCACGTTACCAAAACTCATATTTATTAATCAAACACAACCGGATACTAACGCGGGGCTTTTTTTTTTGAAACACACTTACTTACCGAAATAACGAGATAAGGCAGCTGCGATTTCGAACAGGCTCGGCAACAGCTCCGACGGCGGCCAGAAGCCCCGGTGGATCAACTATAAAAACCGGACAACATTAAAACCTTCTCGAAATCCAAAAAGGCAGAAACCTCAAATGAAACCCTTACCGGCAAATTTTCCCGGCGATGGCAGAAGTAGCCAGAAGCTCCGGTAGTGGTTCCGGTGGCCTCAGAACTCCGGCAACAATATCAGAAGCGCCAGCCAAGCACCGCAGAGCAGCGGGTCAGTAGAGGCGGAGGTAGGCGGCAGAAACGGCGGTGTTAGCTTCGCGCAACTCGGATCAGTGGCGGTCCTTGGGTAGTGACGCACGCGACGGGACGCGCAGCCTCCCTCTCCCTCTGCCTGGTTCGACCACCAGCACCAAAACCCACGGCGGCGACCATGGCGAAGCGGCCTAGCCAGTCAGTGACGGCAGCAGGGATGCACGGCGGCACAGCTCCGCGCGGTGGGTCGCGCTCCCTCTCTCCTCCAACGCGAACTCTCTCTCTCCTCCCTCTGCCCTTCGCGCGGTTCTGGAGGCAGCATCATGGGTCGGCGGCGACGTGGTTAGGTCGCGACAACAAGGCGCGGTGGCGGCGGTGCGAGTCCACCTTTCCCTGTTTCGCTAGCTCGACGGCGGCAAGTCCTCCTCCCTCTTCCTCTTCTCCCGCTGCAGCCCCCTGCCTCTCACTCCACGGATCCCTTTCTCTCTTTGTTTCTTTCTTTCTTTCAATCAGCTTGTAGCTGCTGCTGCTGCATTAGGTATCCTGGGGTGTACCGGGTCAGGGGAACCGGGTAGGGTTTTTAGGGATAGGGTTTTTGAATAAAATTAGGGTTAGGGGTATTTTGGTAATTTCAAATAAAGTTGGGAATAATATGGTAATTGAAACTCAAATTAAATCCAACACTAGAGGTATATAGAAAATACTACTTTCTCATCAATTTTTACAAATTACTTTCAATAAAATGTCCAAATCAAATAATTAGAAATAATATACTTAATTTCTTCAATTTTCCAAAATAGCAATAGTAATATTTAAAATATTACTTATCTAATCCAAATCATATAGAAATCCTTATTATTTCACAACTACCAACTTTATAATTTGGATATAGAAAATAATCCAATAATTGTAAAATTAGGTAGTAATCATAACTCATCTCAAATTTAATAAATCAAAACTTGCTTTAATTTTCTTTAATAAAGAAATTTCTAAAATTAAGGCTATAAATAACCATATGATTTGAGACTTGATCATGAAAAGACTTTTCAAAGGTTCTGGGTCTTACACGTACTGTGTCAGCAATCTTTAAGAAATCTGCCAGGAATTCTGTAGGTTCTTCCCGAGGAAGCCCATAATACTGACAGTTCTGCTGCACTAGAGTAATGAGTTAAGGGTTCACTTCAAAGCTACTAGCTCTTATGTGAGGTATGCTAATACTTCTTTCATAGAAGTCAGGAGAGGGATTCGTATAAGATCCTAGAGTTCTCCTGAACTCTTCATTCCCACTTGGGTTTATGATGAAGAAAGGTGGAAGATGAAGAAGGAAGAAGATAGAAGGAGTAGAAGAATAGATAGAAGTAGAGAAGATAAACAATAAAATATTTTTTTGTTTTTATTTTATTTATTTATTTAAACCAAAAATAAAATTAATTAATTAAAAAGAATTTAAAATTTAATTATTAAATTTCGAAAATAAAAGAGAGAGAAGGAGAAGAGGATTTTCGAAAATTAGAGAGAAGAAGTTAGTTAGGAAGTTTTGAAAAAAAAGAGAGAGAAGATAAGTAATTAATTAAAAAAAGATTTAATTTTAAAATAAAAAATTTAAAATTTAAAATTTTAAAATTTGAAAGTTAAAATTTGAATTTTGAATTTTTTGAAAAAGTCAACAAGATAAGATAAAGATTTGAAAAAGATAAGATTTGAAATTTGATTTATTAAAATTTGAATTTTGAAATTTGAATTTGAAAATTAAAATTCGAAATTTGAAAAGATTTAATTTTAAAAATTTAAATTTAAATTTTAGATTTTGAAATTGAATTTTTGAAATTTTAATTTTAAATTTTTTAATTTTTTTTAAATTTTAAAATTGAAATAAGATAAGATAAGAATTTTGAAAAAGATATGATTTTAAAATTTTGAAATTTGAAAAAGATAAGATTTTTAATTTTAAAAAGATTTAATTTTTGAAAACTTGACAACTAAGATATGATAAGATAAAAATTTAAAATTGAAATTTGAATTTTTAATTAAAATTTTCGAAAATTATGTTAAAATTAAGTTAGAAAAGATATTTTTTTATTTTTTAATTTAATGATGAAAGAGAAAAACAAGTAAAAGACTAAAGACTTAAAATTTTTAGATCTAGCACCCCTTTATTTTCGAAAATTTGGAGGGAAATACTAAGGGACACCAAACTAAAAAATTTTTAGATCAAAACACATACAAGACTCAAGAATACCTTGAAGACTCACAAGAACACAAAGACCAAAATTTAAAAATTCAAAGAACACAAGAACATAAAAAAGAATACCAAACTTAAAATTTTTAGAAAACCAAAAGCAAATTTTTGAAAATTATAAAGAAAAATAAAAGAAAACTCCAAACTTAAGGATTTGACACAAGAATTAAACAAAGAAACTATTTTTAAAATGTTTAGAAAAGAGAACTCAAAGAAAACGTACAACTCAACAAGAACAAACACAAAAGACTCAAATAAAGAACAAAGATTAAACAAAGAAAAGAAAGATATTTTTGAAAAAGTTTTAATTTTTTTTTCAAAAAATAAGAGGAAAAGAAAATAAAAATAAAAGACACAAATCAAAAAAGAAAGTTATACTCTTGCAAAAATCAAAGATACAAAGACTCAAACCAAGAACACAAACAAAGACTCAAACAGAGAAAAGAAAATATTTTAAAAAAGGGTTTTAAAATTGTCGAAAATTTAAGGAAGAAGAAAACAAAAATTAAAAGACTCAAATAGGAATGATAAAGAAAAGAAAATAAAAATTATCTGATCTAGGGAGTAAGACAATCCTTCAGTTTGTCCAAACTCGAACAATCCCCGGCAATTGCGCCAAAAACTTGGTGCGCGTATGCAAACCCCACACTTCCGTACGGCAGTACCAGCAAGTGCATTGGGTCATCCAAGTAATACTTGAGCGAGTCAGAGTCGATCCCATGAGGATTGTGGTTTGAAGCAAGCTATGGTTATCTTGCAGGTCTTAGTCAGGCGGAATCAGAAGGTTGTTGTGTATACTTTGAATGATTATATGTCATATATAGAGTTGTAAGAGTAATGTGCGAAAGGGGTAAAACCAATTGGATTAAATGATAGGAATAGAGTTGGGAGTTGGAGTTGCTTTGCCTTTCTGAATTAACTCCGGTACTACTGCTCTCTTTGCTTGTGAGTGATTTCTTTAATGGCAGGCTATATGTGATTGACATTGGTTTGAGCTGCTACCAATACTCCTCCAGATCTGAACCCCAGGTTTAGTGTGGATCCATCTCTACTTGAGGGTGAAGCGCGTCCAGTCCATTCTCCTTTATGATCCTACTCAAAATGTCATAGACAAGGTCGGATCTTCCGGATCAGAGAATGCTGCATCTTTGGGTTCTAGCCTCTACCACAGAGACCCTAATCTCCCTAAAAATTGGCTGAACTGATGTCTCGAGAAGTCCCCAACGAAGTCGTGGATTCTGAGAGATATATATTCAAGCTGGTGGTTCATCATTGTCCGATGAAAGACGCACTCTGAACCCATGTAGAATGTGATAACCTTATGCCAGTTCAACGCATTTATATTGGTGAAGAACGAATATACATCTTAGAATTAATCAAACACGGATCGAAGAGAAACAGTAATACTTTTATTAATTCATAGGACTCAGCAAGGCTCCTCCCCTCAACTTAGGAGGTTTAAAAACTCATACTGAAAGAAAAATACAATTGAAAAATGTGTATGCTATGCGTGATGTCCCTCTGATTATGTAAAATACACTTTAAATACTAAACAGATGACTAGTTAGGGTAAAACAGTCTATTTAGTGCTAAAATCCACTTCTGCGGCCCACTTGGTAAGTGTTTGGGCTGAGCTTTGATGAGATCCACGTGCTATGAGGTCTCTTAGGCATGGAACGCCAACTAGGGGGTCCTCTTTGGGCGTTTATACATTGGTCTCTGCTCTTTGGGCGCTGGACGCCTGGAAGGGGGCAGGTAGTTGGAGTTGGACGCCAGTTTTGGGCCTTCTAGTCCGAAACAAAGTATGGACTATTATATATTGCTAGAAATCTCTGGAAGTCAGCTTTCCATAGTCGTTGAGAGCGCTCCATTTGGACTTCTGTAGCTCCAGAAAACCTCTTCCGTGCAATGCTTTCTCTGTCTCTGAATCAGACTTCTGCTCTAGCTCCTCAATTTCAGCCAGAAAATACCTGAAATTGTTCAAAAATACAAAAACTCATAGTAGAATCAAAAAATGTGAATTTAACACTAAAACCTATAAAAACTCAATAAAAACTAAATAAAACTACTAAAAACTATATGAAAGTGATGTCAAAAAGCGTATAAAATATCCGCTCATCAATGATCCTTATTCTAATTGAGTTCTTGTAAACCTTGGAAAAGCAATTTACCTGAACAATAGCTTGAAAATAAATTCTCCTAAATAACTAATTATCTGGACTTAACGGGATACGTGACATATAATCCTCTTATATTTGGATAATTAGGCACATAAACTAGTTTTGAGCTTAACCCTCTAATCGGAATCAAGTGACCAAGGAATTGGCGAGTGATAAAGGTTAGAGGAGACTAAAAAGGTCTAAGAAATTAGGGTTTAGTCAATTACAGTTTGCCATGAATTGAATATTGCAGGATTAAAATAGTTAGTAAGAAAAGTTAATCCGGAAGATAAACATCTTTGAAACCTTAACTATTTTACTCATATAGTCTTCACACCAATTTACTGTTTACTTTATTAATTCTCTAAATTTATTGTTTAATGCAATTGGAACCCAAATATCATTTTCTGCTTGTTTGACTAAGCAAATTAATCAATCATTGTTGCTTGATCCATCAATCCTCGTGGGATCGACCCTCATTCACTTGAGATACTACTTGGTACGACCCGATGCACTTGGCGGTTAGTTTGTGAACTATAAATTTCGCAACAAGTTTTTGGCGCCGTTACCAAAAATTGATTGTGATTGACAACTACTAGTTGTTTGATTACCTAAATCAGATAATTTTTCTTTTTCATTTATTTATTTCTCTTTTAATTTTTGTTTTCCTTTATATTTTATTTTATTTTCATTTTTTTATTTTTATTTTTTTTATTTTTTGAATATATATACATATATATTTTAATTTATTATTTAGGCATTTAGCTTTAGTTTTATTTTATTTTTGTCTTAAATTTTTGAAATTTGCATCATATATTTTTTTTTGAATTTATGAAATTAAATTTGGTGTCTTCTAGTTATTTTTATTTTAATTTTTCTGTTTATTTTTCTTATAAATTTCGAAATTTTTTGAATCAATTTTGCTTATAATTTTTGAATTTTATTGCTTTATTTATTTAGTTACTTTATTTTATTTTTTTTACACATGTTACCTCATTGGGAATTCTCTACACTCTGACGTAGAGATTTCCACTTTTCTTTGTTTTCTGTTTGTTTATGAGGAGGAACAGGAACAAGGAACTTCTGCTAGATTTTGATCCTGAACTTGAGAAGACTTTGAGGCGGCGCTTGCAACAAGCTAGACTTTACAAAGCTAGTGAAAATCTCAGTGAAACTTTTGAAAAGGAAGCCGCAGAGTCCACTATGGATCCTAATCATGTTGTTAATGCTAATGGGGTCAACCAGAATGGTAATGAGCCCCTTAGAAGAATTCTTAGCTCATACACTACACTTACTCCTGATTTCTATGGGCGCAGTATAGTTGTTCCTGCCATTGGTGCAAATAACTTTGAGCTTAACTCACAGCTGATCACTCTGGCACAACAAAACTGTTAGTATCATGGACTCCCGCAAGAAGATACAAATCTTTTCATCTCTAATTTCCTGCAGATCTGTGACACTGTGAAGACAATGGAGTGAATCCTAAGGTTTACAGGTTCACGCTCTTTCCATTTGATGTGAGGGATAGAGCAAAGCAGTAGCTTGATTCTCAACCTAAGGAGAGCTTGGACACATGAGACAAGGTGGCCCATGGATTTCTGACCAAATTCATCCCACCGCAGAAGCTGAGTAAGCTAAGAGTGAATGTTCAGACCTTCAGGCAGAGAGATGGTGAGTCCCTCTATGAAGCCTGGGAGAGGTATAAGCTGATGATCAGGAAATGCCGTCCTGACATATTTTCTGAATGGACCAAGTTGGAGATCTTTTATGATGGTCTCTTTGAAATAGCAAAAATGTGTTTAGACAACTCTGCAGGTGGTTCATTACACATGAAGAGGACGCCTGAAGAGGCCACTGAGCTTATTGAGTTGGTTGCTAACAACCAATATCTTTATTCTTCTGAAAGGAATCTTGTGAACTCTAGGACTTCTCAGAAGAAAGGAGTCTTAGAAGTGGATACCATGGATGCTATTCTTGCTCAGAACAAAGCAATGTCTCAACAAATCAATATGCTTACTCAGCACTTGAGTGGAATGCAAGTTTCAGCTGTTAGTGCTCAAAATGTCCCTCAAGAGGCTCCATATGACATGAATGGTGGTTACATTCAAGGTGTGGATTATGAATATGCTCAATTTTCTCCTGAACAGGTCAACTTTATGGGAAATACTCCTAGAAATCTCAACAATGATCCATATGCCAAGACCTTTAATCCAGGATAGAAAAATCACCCAAACTTTGGGTGGAGAGAGCAACCTCAAAGGCCACAGAATTTCAATAATTCTCAAGGTGATTTCCATTAGAATAATTTCAATAACTACCAGTTTCAGTCATCCCAGCCACAACAATCTCAGCAAGCAACTCCTCAACCTCAGAAGACTATTAATTTAGAATCTCTGGTAGTAAGCTTTGTACAGGAAACCAGAGCATTACTCAAGAACATAGAGGTTTAGATGGGTCAAATAGCCACAAAAGTTGCTGAAATTGGTCAGAGGACCACTAATAGCCTCCCTGGTAACACAATTTCAAATCCAAGAAAGGAGTGCAAGGCTATCACCATGACAAGTGGACAAGTGGCAGTACGGAAGCACAAGTTACTGAGGAGCCGGTTGAAAAAGAAGCTCCGGAGCAGACTGAAGACACAGTAGTACACGCCCCTCCTAGGCGTGCAGATAACCCTTTTTCAGTCACTCTTGACACACATCCGACATTACCTAAGGCTCCTGAATACAAGCCTAAGATGCTATATCCTCAAAGGCTTCAAAAGGAGACCAAGGACATGCAGTTTTCAAAGTTCTTGGAAGTCTTCAGAAAGTTGCAAATTAATATTCCTTTTGCTGAGGTTTTGGAGTAAATGCCTCTCTATGTCAAGTTCATGAAGGAGTTGTTGTCAAAGAAGAAGCCTTTAAAGGAAAATGAGATAGTGGTCCTGACCAAAGAATGCAGTGCCATAATTCAGAATAACTTGCCAAGGAAGATGCCAGATGTAGGGAGCTTTCAAATTCCATGTACCATTGAGAGCACTACCTTTGAGAAAGCCCTATGTGATCTGGGTGCAAGCATAAATTTATTGCCCTTGTCTGTGATGAAAAAGCTACAAATCAAAGAGGAACAACCAACAAGGATAGCATTACAAATGGCAGATAAATCTTTGAAGCATGCACATGGAGTAGTGGAGAACATCTTGGTCAAGGTAGGTAAGTTCTTCCTCCCAGCTAATTTTGTGATTCTTGATATGGATGAGGATGAAAATGCCTCCATAATCTTAGGAAGACCATTCCTAGCCACTGAAAAAGCTTTAATTGATGTAGAAGTGGGTGAATTAGTACTTAGAGAGTGCATGATGAGCAACTAGTCTTTCATGTCTTCAAAAATATGCATTCATCAGGTGAAGAGGAAAAGTGTATGCAAACTGAGCTTATTGTTCCAACCTTTCAAGAACCCCCTGATGATGCACAACAGAATCTGCAACTCAAACTTCCTTTGGTGACAATAAAAAAAAAATTTTCTAACATCAAACCTAAATTTGGTGTTGGGAATGCATCATCCACTAAGGAGGAGATTCCCAAAAAGAAGGTACCCAGAGGATGGAAAAACAAAAAGATCCCCACTAAAGATTTCTCCCGAAGAATGAAGGTGGTATTCACTGCAAATCCAATCCTGTCTCATACAGTGAATAGGATACTGTCTCTTGAGCATATAGAGTTGATCCATGAGAGCACTGGAAAGAAGTTCACCATGAGGGGTGAAGATCTGAGCCCCTATGATCCTCCTCCTTAGAAGAGATGACCGTCAAACTAGTGACGGTAAAGAAGCACTTATTAGAAGGCAATCCAACAATAGTATCCTTTTAAATTTTTGTTCAGCTTACTTTTTTTTTATCTATATTTATCTTTTAGTAATATTTCTATAGTTTTCTTTTGTTTTATATGTCTTTTATTCATGCAGAGTGATTAGAATAGGAACATATGCAATCAGAAAGAATTTCGGACACCCTTAAGATACATGATGCTAACTGGGTGGCGCCTAACTTGGATTTCTGAAGTTAGCTAGGCGCCAGAGAGGGCTTCGCATACGGGAGGGGTCAGCGCCTACCTTTTTTCTTATTCCCCCCACTCCCTTCCAAAACTATCCTCCCTTCCCCACATATATGATTCCGAATCCATCATAAACCCTTAGACTAAATCCAAATAAATCCCCACCTGTAACCCCCCTCATCCCCTACTATATATATATAAAATCCGAAACCCCCCAACGTGACTTCATCGTTCCCTATATATATGAAAACATTTCAAGTGCTCTAGTATACTTTATTGAAAGTCTGGTATGTCATGTACGATCCAGTAGCAAGGTTTAAATTTGTCATGGAGTGAAGCTCGCAATGACACTTGTGGCCCTGAAATAACAAAAAAAAAAAAGACTGTAATGAGCTAAAGAAATGGAGAATGCACAGCTCTAACCTAGCGGCTATGTTGGGACGGACATGATGAATAGAAGAGTTTGAAATTGATTAAGGTGTCAACATAATTCTTTTTTTATTTAAAAATAATTTTTATTTTATTTAAGTATTAGAATAAAATTCTTTTCTACAGAAGTATATAATTATCAATTAAAATAACTAAATTTGTATAAAATTTGTGAAATTGACATAAAACATTTTCTTATAATTTTAGTTTACTCACTATTAGTTTAAATTGCATAAAGACAATAAAATAATATTAGATGAAAATTCAGAATATATATGTTGTACTTTATAATTCATCTGTTAATTATTTTTTTATTGTCATGTACTATATACTATATCCCATGTGTTATAGATACACTTGATTATTATTACATTATTAAAAAATAACATTAATTTAATTTTATAGTATTAGTGATAATAAGTTTGGGTAATATTAAATTTTTACTTAATAAATTATTAATTTAGCTATAAAATAGAAAAAAAGATAATTTAGGGCAAAAAAACAGAAATAAGCCAAGGAAAAAAATAATTTACGTGAATAAGTTAAAACGAAAATTGCTTCATGAATCCACCAATGCACGTTTATATGTAGTTCGAACCAACTTGGTTCGAACTCCATTTCTACATAATTCGAACCAGCTTGGTTCGAATTATACACAAACACATGAATTGATAGCTCATTAATATTTTAAAGAAGTCTCGTAATTAAATATTTTGTTAGCTTTAATTAAATATTTTGTTAGCTTTTTTTTAACGTATGAAATAAAATATATATTTTTTAATTTTTAAATTATTAATTTTTTTAATAAATTTTTTAATAAATTTTTTTATAAATTATTATATTTTAACAGCATAATTCGAATTATATCATAAATTACTGTGTGTAATTCGAACCAAGGTGGTTCGAATTAGTGTGTGCATGTGTTTGTGTATAATCCGAACCAAGCTGGTTCGAATTATGTAGAAATGGAGTTCGAACCAAACTGGTTCGAACTACATATAAACGTGTTTTGGTGAATTCATGAAACAGTTTTCTTTTGGCTTATTCACGTAAATTATTTTTCTCCGTTAGCTTATTTCTGTTTTTTGCCCCATAATTTAAGATGATTAAGTAAAATTTTATTATTGAGGTGTGATAATAATAGCATTTTTCTCTATATAATAATAGATAAATAGTCAAATAAAAATTACACTTATAGAAACATGAAAAAGAACTATACTTATAAAAAAGATAATTAATCCTTTTATTTTAAATATATTTCATCGAGATTAGTTTTATAAATTATAAACTCTGAATTTTAATACAATCATATCATTTAATTCTATTAATAGATAAATATTATTGTTTAGATAAACACTTATTAAAATTATTTTATTGAAAACTTATATATTTGACTACCAATAAAACATGGTGAATTCTACCTAACCCCCTCTAAAATAACATGTAAGTTACCCTTCATGATGTGTCACATTTTAATTGGTCATTACTTAACTATAGTTGGGCTATTTTGTAATTTATTATTTGAGATGGGTAATTGTATAATTTCTTAAAATATTAAAATTCTACCCCCCTAATTTTTATTTTAGAGAAAGAATAAAGAGATAATGCATGATGAGTAGCTTTGATTTTAGTTAATTCTCAAAATTTTGAACCATTTATATTGTTAATGTCCGTATATTTTTCTCTCTTAATAAAAATTGGAGTGACTAAAACTGATTTATATAAATTCTTCTCTTCTAGTAAAGACTTCAACTGAATTATATATCAATTGGTTTATCTACTAAATCGTACTTAGTTAAAATAATTTGTCTACACTTCTATCTTTTATTATGGCTTAGAACAATTTATTAATAACTACTACTAAATTCTTCTAGCTTAAAACGATTTGTATAAGACATATTAGTAACAAAAATCAATTAAGAATAAACGGATAATATTAAACGAGATTCATTTTAGATAGATGATTTACTCTTAAATTTATAAAGACTTAAAATCTAATATTGAAAACCTGACAATAGTATATTACTACAATTCACTTTTCTATTGTTCAAATAAAATTATTTAATTTAAATTATTCTTGTAGTGATAATAATAATAATAATAATAATAATAATAATAATAATATCTCTGTAAAATAATAGACAAATAAAATTCTGAGGGAAGACATTACATCACAGCGAAAGGGAGAAATGGGACACTAATATTGCATAGAGAGAGAGCTTAAATAAAATTCATACCATGGGGAGATAGGCTATTTTGTGTCCACTTGGACAAAATCGACATTTTCAATGTTTAAATACTTCACAACAAATGAATCGGTTGCATTTCTTTCGTATACTCTCTTGGGTCATGTTTTTCTTAATCTGAATCCTTCATATATTTTATATTAAATCTGAATGGTAAGAGAAAGTGGAAATCTGAAAGTCCAACAAAGAACAATGTCACACCTAAAATGCTTTCTATATATATATACCCCCTTTCAAACCAACGTCCCC
>NC_029786.2:27777584-27786856 GCF_000816755.2 Arachis ipaensis | reverse complement strand
CTCCCCCCTCCCTCCTATATATATAAAATAAATTTTAATTTTTATCTTTCTTGCCCTTTTATTATTTCCGACTTCTTTTGCATTAATATTTTTTTTACTCCTCCATACATTTTTTTTATGTCCCCCTTTTTTAGTTTCTCTTTGCTTGAAGACAAGCAAACTTTTAAGTTTGGTGTTATAGAGTGTGCTCTACCTTTACCTTATCATTAGTGACACCAAAAAGAGGTGGATCATCTTCATGGAGGAGGACAACCTGAGGAATGAAATGGTCACTAGAATAACTGAGGTGGTTATGAGTTCCTTTCATTCTATTTCCTTCTGTTCTTATTATATTATATTCCTGTTTTCTACTGTTTTGTTTGAATGTCTGCATGATTTCTAGTAATTTCAATTCTTAGGTTCTAGTTTAATTCTGTTAATTTTAATTCTGTTGTCTATTTTAGCTTGAAAAAGATGCCTCATGTATTGCTCACTAAACTAAAAAAAACCAAAAGAAAAAGAAGAAGTAATGTATCGCATGAGAAATCGAGTTATATTTAAGAGTAGTCTTATTTACTTGAATGTGGTGGTATTATCTGTGATTCTGAATGCATGATATGAACAGTGCATATTTGAATTTGAATCAAAGGATGTTGATGTGTGAGGAACAGGAATTTAGAGAACTATTATGAATTCTCCAAATTAAACAAAAACTTAATCCTTGAAGCAAAAGAAAAAAAAAGCAAGGTCCAAGGCTCTGAGCATCAATAGCTAGGAAGGTCAAATATGATTAAAAACTCAAAGAGTTGTTTTCCTAGCCATATGCTTGTGGTGTGAATGTGTCAAGTAACTCTTGACATAGGACACTAAGAGTCGAGGCCAACTACAAATACAGAGTATGCCAAAGGCTTTGAGCACCACTGTTTGGGAGTAATTGAAAGAAAAATCAGAACTCAAAGAGAGTTTCCCAGTTAAGTGCTTGTGGTGTTTTTGTGTCAAGTAAAGCTTGAGACAAAGCATTTAAAGTCATGGCTAGGCTCAAGGTGCAAAGCACCAAAGAAAAGAGAATGAAAGACAATTTGCTGTGTTCAAGGATTAATTCGAAGTAAAAAGGCCAGAGAATTCATAATATTATCCGGATTCTAATTCCGAATGACAATGATATTCCTTAGATTCAAAGGATGATGAGATGCTTAAACTATTCAGAGTTTCAGTGTTATAAACCCCACTTTGAGAAGGACAGGAGCTTAATCGAGCACTCACTTCTCATGCAAATTTACATCCTAAGTTTATATTAGTTTTGGTTGCTTGAGTACAAGCAACAATTCAAGTTTGGTGTTGTGATGCGTGAGCATCTTTCCTATCTTTTCCTAGTGAATTTGCATTTGAAATGTTAAGTTTAATCAATATTTAAATACTTTTTAGCCACTATGAATGCTACTTTGAGTTGTATGCAATTCTGTTTATTTCAGGTAGCATTCAGATGGATTTGACAAGTTTGTGTAGCAAAAAAGGAAGAAAGAGAATGATGCTGTCAACCCTGACCTCCTTGCACTCTAACAGAAATAACTTGAGCTACACAGGATCAATTGACACGGTTTTAGGGGCATTGGAAAGCTAACTTCTAGAACTTTTCAACGATATATAATAGTATACCTTTTCTCTCCATTCTGTACGGCCAAGATGGCGCCTAACTTGGAATTTCCCAAGTTAGGCGCCAGGAGCACAAAGCCTTCCAAAGCATGCTGCCAAAGCCATGCCTAACTTCACATTTTTGAAGTTAGGCGCCAGTCAAGACAAGCACGCATAATCCATTCGGCCAAGGTAGTGCCTAACTTCAATTTCTTGAAGTTAGGCACCAATTGAAAGGGAAACGTTGGTCCCCACATCCATCAACTAAGAAGCCTTTGAAGATTTATTATTTATTTTGATTAAAACTTTTATTTTTATTACAAATAGGAAAAGATATTATTTAGTTTTAGAAAATATATTTTACATTAATTAGGATTAGATATAAAAGGGAAAAGATTCAGCCCTTCGGGCTTTTCTCTCCTCTCTTACCTCATTCCGCACTTGACAGTTTTTCTGAATCCTAGTTTTTTCTCTGAGCATGAGCAACAAAACCTCCACTGTTAAAGTTAAGAGCTCTGTTTGTTGTATGGATTGATACTATTAGTCCTCTATTTTAATTACTGTTTTGATTTCAATTTCAAGAATTTGTTTTCGTTCTTCATCTTATGAATCTGGGTGGAACGGAAGCATGACCCTTATTCTAATTGAGTTCTTGTAAACCTTGGAAAAGCAATTTACCTGAACAACAGCTTGAAAAAATTCTCCTAAATCACTAATTATTTGGACTTAACGGGATACATGACATATAATCATCTTATATTTTGAGCTTAATTCTCTAATCAGAATCAAGTGACCAAGGAATTGGCGGTTGATGAAGGTTAAATGAGACTAAAAAGATCTAAGGAATTAGGGTTTAGTCAATTACAGTTTGCCATGAATTGAATCTTGCATGATTAAAATAGTTGGTAAGAAAAGTTAATCCGAAAGATAAACATCTCTGAAACCTTAACTGTTTTACTTATATATTCTTCACACCAATTTACTGCCTACTTTATTAATTCTCTGAATTTACTGTTTAATGCAATTGGAACCCAAATACCATTTTCTGCTTGTCTGACTAAGCAAATTAATCAACCATTGTTGCTTGATCCATCAATCCTCGTGGGATCGACCCTCATTCACCTGAGGTACTACTTGGTACGACTCGGTGCACTTGCCGGTTAGTTTGTGGACTATAAATTCCACACCAAACTCTCTGACGCTTGATTCCTAACCTGTCTGCCGTTTATTACCAGTGTATCAATCCTATTATTCTGCCTTCTTGCGGAGGCTATATTGTGAAAGTGTCTTGTATTTTTGTCCATCTCCTTCGCATGCCGGGACTGAGACATCTGTTTCCAATGTACTTCCTTCCTTACATACCATCTCTCACAACAAGTAACCAACGCCTTTCTTCTAGCCTCCATAGTTTCATCATACACTCCATTACTTACCATATCATCAATCCTCTTGGTTTCTTCCTCAAACTTTGAAATTTTTTTGTACATCTCACCAAAATTGGCCTTATGCCATCTTCCCAACGGAATTGTCAGCGCCTTCAGTTTATCTGTGAACTGTATCTCCCCCAAACCTCTCCACTCCTCCTTAACCATGCTAAGAAATCCTTCATGTGTAAACCAAGAATCAAGACTTCTGAACGGCCTTGGACCTCCCCTAAGCTTTTTGTCCTCCACTATTATAGGGCAATGATCTGACAAACTCCTTGGCACACCTCGTAGGCGAGTCTCTGGAAACTCTTCTAGCCACTCCACATTAACCAGAGCTCTATCTATACGACTGCAAGATCGTCCTCGAAACCATGTAAACTTACGATCAGTGAGGGCCAGATCCACTAAGTGCATATCTTGTATCCAAACCTTGAACTCTTTGGCAGACCGAGGTAAGCTAGTTGCACCTTTCCTTTTGTCAACATGTACTATTTCATTAAAGTCTCCCAGAAAACAACAAGGAACCTGACATAACCCAGCTATATAACCTAGCTCCTCCCAAATATGAGTCTTCTCATCTCTATTATGTGCACCATAGACCAAGATAAATGCGCAATTGAAACTACTCTTTAACATTACTCCTTCAATACACTACCACCTCTCCCCTTATAGCAATTATTTATTTTAAACACAAATTCATCCTATATTAACAAAAGTCCACCAGATGCACCATCAGAGCCTATATATTCCCAAACTGAACCATCTTACCCCATATTCTTGCAATGTCAAATTTCGTCACAACCTGGCTTTTAGTCTCAATTAATCCTAACAGATTTAAGCTATATTTTTTCTTTAGGTCCTTCACTATTCTCAACTTTCCATCCCCTAACATTCCAAGTACTAACAATCATTAAAAATTTTCTTACACACTTGTTTTTTATGTGTGGGTCTGCACCGTCTCATTTTCTCCTTCCGCTTAGCCACTTTCCTTTTTCGAGCTATTTCTTCGTTTTGCGCCTAGAGAATTGCCATAATGTCATCCTCTTCATTGTACAACATAGCACCTGACTCTTTAGCCAGCTCCTAGGTCCTTTCGTTTTCCAGCAATTGTTCCCATAAAATTGAGCTCTGACTGCCACTATCTTCTGCTTCATTTTTGGTACCCTCATGGCCAAAATCATCCTCTCTAATGCCATCGTGGTCATGTCTGACAACCACCCTCTTACAATTTTGAACAAGACACTGGTCCGTGTGGCCACCATTCAATATCACGCCTCTCTCCTCAATGAACACATCTGCTTCTCCACTTCCACCAACTTCCACCCCTGTTGTTCTGCACCGCCATAACCTCCATAAGCATCTCTACTTGCTAATATCTATGCCCTGCCACTCATCTCACTTCCACCATTGTCAAAAGCTGCACATTCACCAGTCCGGATGCATTTCTCCCCTCCGCGAATCAACTGGCAGCGTAGGTCCCCGACCAACCTAGTTTCGCTGTGGCTATCCCCATCATGTGCGCCACTATCACCTTCGAAGACGACTTCCCCTTGAATGCTGCTTTCTTTCCTTTCGCCCTCTGCAGTTCGAGACCCGCGCCTAGCACAAACACTGGATACCCGACCCGGATTCTCCACCTCGGTCCCAGTAGCTGCCTCCTTGGTAGCTGGTAGCATTGGGCCCAACCAGGCTAGCTTCCCCTCCTCAAACTTCTTATTACAGCTGGCCCAAGGCTTGCTTAGGCAACCCCTTTTTTGTTTTTTGCTATTGGACCTCCTGTTCAGCCTATTAAGCTCACATGTCAATGTTTTCTCAGAATCTGCCACATAACTCATAACGTACCTTCCCCCAAAATTAGGCAATCCTTGATTATCGCCAGTAACTGATTGATTTGTTACGATTTCTCCGCAATTGTGATATTTATTGCCATTAACCCATTCATTCAAAATTAAGTCTGGAATTACTAATATGCCCTTATCTTCTTCCTCCCCCCGTGCTACCATCATCACCAGCTCTTCGTCCTGGCTTCCTTCATGCATAACTTCTGTCACCTGCCTCTGCCTAATAACCAGTCCTGGGCTCTTACTTATGTTACTGTGATTCCATTCTACACCTGTCCCTTCATCCCACTGTTTTTTGTGCACTGTAAATTACACGTCTCATGTCCAACCTCCTTCACCAGAACATCAAAGCCTCCTGTACCAATTGTGATATAGATCCATTCTTGAACTCACATTCATTACACAAGTATCAATCTGAAGACGTCCTGCAGTGAAAGAATTACACAATTCTATCTCTCTATCACATCCAACCACTTCACCTCATTAACCTCCTATTGTTTTGATCGTGTCGACTGACCATGCGTGCAGTGGTACCCTAAAGCATTATAGCCACACTCTTCGAGTTTCACTATGTTCTGACTCCTCCCACCTCCATACACTGTGAAACAATTGCAGGAAACTATTCATGTTAAAGGTGTATGTTTCCTCAGCATGCAAAACACTATCAAAAGTTAAAAATGCTTTGTATGCTCCCATTTCCCAAACCTGGACGACATTTGGGACGTTCTTCGCAACCATTTCCTTCAAAGAAGCAAAATTAATAAGCTTCGTCGTGCCTCCTACAAGATTTCGCTGCAGCCATTCCAAATTTTCTGTCGCCACTACTACTTCTACCTTTTTTGTCCATCCATTTCCATGCGGGTCCTTTTCAACAACCTTTGTTCTTAGTTCATGTCCAGACGACGAAGAATCGTGCTGCACTACTTCCATGCGTGGTTTTCAAGTATTGAGGTTTTATGTCACATCAGCTCTATGTCGTTTGGTTATGTTCGTTGTTCCCGACATTCTTCTGTATTTAGCCTCTCCCACAAAGAAAACCTTACCTCTCAGCCTCAGTCGATTCGTTTCTTCTATAGCTTTCAATGCGCCTCCTTTTGTTGTGTACCGAATGAAAGCAAACATGTATATAATCCCATTTTTTTGTTTTCGGGATAGATATATATTATTGATGCGTCTCCAGTTGAACAAATGGAATAATTCTCTCTTTGATATGTCTTTAGGAAGATTACTCACAAATATGGAGAAGGATTCATTCTGCAGCTGCCGATACTCTTCTCGATTCCAAACCCTAAGATCTTTGCCATGTTCCTTAGACCTACCCCTCCTTGTGTTTCCCACCCACGCTTTTGCTCTCGCTCTCTCTCCTCTATTAGCTTATTCTGAAAAATGTGAACATCAGACATCTCTGAATGTGGCATTGATTAATAGTCTCTTAAAGATCTCGCATTGCTGTTGAGTATCTTCTCAATCTTGATAAGGTAGAAATTTTTTAATTCGTCATCAGTCATGTTTAGTCCTAGCAAAAACACATGATGATTTTATGAAATATTTAATAAGTAATTTCTAAATAAAACCATTAATATTATTAATAAAAATAAAAGTAATAAGAAAATACAATCTTGATATAAAAAAAAGATATAGTAAAATACCTGAGTTTTTCAATGCTTTTCTCCTCTCATATAGTATCCCATTAGCTAATAATGTCCAAGTTGCATGCCAAACACGCTCTAGTTTGATAATGCTATTAGATATCAGTAGCATTGCAAATAGTTTTCTCAATTGATGACCAGATGCAAGTTCAGCTACCTCATTAATAGTTGTAATGAATTCCCTATCATCACACAGTAGTCCCATAGAATAGTAAGCATCTTGGAAGCTAGAATATGTAATCCCATTAACTGTCCTAATAGACTCATATGTTGTGCAACCTCTCTGAACAGCTAACAAAATTCTCATATAGTAGATATCACCTGTACCTAGTGGAACATAGTTTAACCTTCCAATAGAATACCTTCTTTTGCATGGATGCCATTCCCCTTACTTTTCTATCATAAACAAATTGATTTGGAAACTCAGCATACGTCAAAGTTTGACCTGCTTCGAATTCTTCGTTGGCCTCCATCCATGCTAAGAACATCATACATTTCCCTTCCTCTTCTTCCATGATTTCCTCAAGATCGTCATCATCTTTAAAGATGATATTTTTCTCTCCAGGAAAATGAAAAGTTAATCTCATCACTGAAGGCCACCTCTGATAAATATCATAAGCCAAAGTTCTCCACACAGCCTCAAATGCAGACAAATACCTGCAATCATAAAATTGTTTGATCTCATCAATAACCTGAGCATCCTCTCCACTTGAAGCTTCCTTTGAAACTCCAACTGCTATTCTGTTTGGACCTTTATTCACGTATTTGAACAAATATTTGATAGTATTTGACTTGTTGTAGTACTCTACATTAACATGCACTTGATAAGATATCAGCTAATATGCATTGTATGGAACCACATTCCTATTATCCATATGGACTCCCTTCTTCTTAGTAACTACTCCTATGTCTTGTCTTTTATATGATGGGTATCTACTATCATCGATAACTGTGGTGCTACTAAATATTTTGGGATAATATTTGCTGCAGTACCCATATTTCATGCAGGGAGATTTTGAGAAAGCTCTACCACATGGTCTATGAATCATATATGTAGACACAACTCTAAACAATTTTGGGTGTTGAATAAGATTTGACAATTCTAAAGATATTAACCGGTCAATTTGAGTTTTTGTTGTTATCTTGTGATATCCACTCAACCATAAAAGAATGTGAGCATGTAGTATATAGGAGAAAATGGATCCTCTCAATTTTTTTTTTAACAATTGAGGGAGTAAAGTGTGATCTCTCACCATTAATTTTATAAGTAGGACCAAGAAAAAACATGACAGAGAATGCAATGAAGGGTTAGAGATCACACTTTACTCTCAACTTTTTTAACAATTGAGAAGATCCATTCCCGTATATAGGAATACTAATTAAACGTTCATTGTTCATTAGGAATATAGGAATTTGTTAAATTAGGAATGTTTTTTTTAGTTTTGTCATAAATAGTATCAATCCTATTATTTGCCGATAAAATTAAATACAATTTAAAAATTAATAACCTTATAAATTACGTAAATTTAAAAAATATTTAAATTTTTTCGAAATACTAAATTAATTCAATTTTGTCGAAACAACATTAGAAATAGAATTAAGCATAGAGGAATGTCAAATTAAATTTTTCATTCTTTTGTGGTGAAGGATCTTTTGTCTCCAATGTGGTTGAAATGTGGTGAGTGATCTTTTGGCTGAAAAATAGAGTTTTTATTCTCTAATGTGTTATTGTTCATGTTTTGATATTTATTAGAACATTAAATAGTGAAATCTGGCTTTTCTCACTACAAGTAACTTTGCATATATAAGCTGCTGCTCAAGAATTGAAAGATGTTATATATAAACAGAAAAAATTGAGTGATTGAGTTCATTATCAATTTGTGATATTGGATCAAATTAAAATTTTGTCCCTTGAAAAAAGCTGTGTAATAATTTGTTGATAGTAAAATTGTGGGATAATGTTCATTATTCACGTGAGCCTAGAAGAATGAAATGTGTGGAAGAGTAATATGTTTGACTTATATTACTTTGCAAAATCAAATTGTGGTGATGTATGATATAGTTGGATTTTTCTATCCAATAAATTTGAAATGTAATGATATATGTGGCCTTATAAAATTGAATTGTGATGAAGGATCTTAGTCCCTATGACTCGATAAAATCTGGTATGTTTATCGGATAAGATTGTATGCTTGATGCTTATGTTGTGAAATTGTGTCATCTGTTATGTTTTCCTCTAAAATATTGAAGTTTAATGGTATATTTGACTATATGAAGTTGAAATGGTGAAGGATCACTTGTTTTCGAAATGGAGTTTTCTTTTCTTTGATGTGATCTGCTCATGCTTGAAATTTATTAGAACAGCCAAATTTGGTTTTTCTCATGCAAGTAAATGTGCATATATAGACTGCTAATTGTTTCGAGAATTGAAAGACGTGATACATAAACAAAAAACAATTGAGTGATTGAATTCATTGTCAGTTTGTTTATACAAAAAAAAATAGTACACACACTTTGAATTTGTCATTCCGATTCTCTATACTAATCTATTATAACATAATGTATGCTAATATATGTTAATTAGTCTCATAGAGTATGAGATTTTCATCAATCTCAACTCAAGGGAGATGTGAGTTGGTGGAATACATGTTCACTGCAAGGAATTTCTATGGGATGATCATATCCAAACTCTTCCTCAACTTCACTCAACAACTCTTGGAATAAATGTTGGTTCAAATATGAAA
>NC_029786.2:27724380-27775225 GCF_000816755.2 Arachis ipaensis | reverse complement strand
TAACCTTATAAATTATGTAAATTTAAAAAATATTTAATTTTTTTGAAATACTAAATTAATTCAATTTTATCGAAACAACATTAGAAACAGAATTAAGTATAGAGGAATGTCAAATTAAATTTTTCATTCTTTTGTAGTGAAGGATCTTTGGGCTCCAATGTGGTTGAAATATGGTGAGTGATCTTTTGGCTGCAAAATAGAGTTTTCATTCTCTAATGTGTTATTGTTCATGTTTTGAGATTTATTAGAACATTAAATAGTGAAATCTGGCTTTTTTCACTACAAGTAACTTTGCATATATAAGCTGCTGCTCAAGAATTGAAAGATGTTATATATAAACAGAAAATAATTGAGTGATTGAGTTCATTATCAATTTGTGATATTTGATCAAATTAAAATTTTGTCCTTTGAAAAAAGCTGTGTAATGATTTGTTGATAGTAAAATTGTGGGATAATGTTCATTATTCATGTGAGCCTAGAAGAATGAAATGTGTGGAAGAGTAATATGTTTGACTTGTATTACTTAGCAAAATCAAATAGTGGTGATGTATGATATAGCTGGATTTTTCTATCCAACAAATTTGAAATGTAATGATATATGTGGCCTTATAAAATTGAATTGTGATGAAGGATCTTAGTCCCTATGACTCGATAAAATCTAGTATGTTTATCGGATAAAATGGTATGCTTGATGCTTATGTTGTGAAATGGTGTCATCTGCTATTTTTTTCTCTAAAATATTGAAGTTTGATGGTATATTTGACTATATGAAGTTGAAATGGTGAAGAATCACTTGTTTTCGAAATAGAGTTTTCTTTTCTTTGATGTGATCTGCTCATGATTGAAATTTATTAGAACAGCCAAATCTAATTTTTCTCATGCAAGTAAATGTGCATATATAGACTTCTAATTGTTTCGAGAATTGAAAGACGTAATAGATAAACAAAAAATAATTGAGTGATTGAATTTACTATCAATTTGTTTATACAAAAAAAAATAGTACACACACTTTGAATTTGTCATTCCAATTCTCTATACTAATCTATTATAACATGATGTATGCTAATCTATGTTAATTAGTCTCATAGAGTATGAGATTTTCATCAATCTCAACTCAAGGGAGATGTGAGTTGGTGGAATACATGTTCACTGCAAGGAACTCCTATGGGATGATTGTATCCAAACTCTTCCTCAACTTCACTCAACAACTCTTGAAATAAATGTTGGTTCAAATATGAAATGGGGATCACAAAACTTTTTTTATTCTCTCCGACATACACTGCAAGATGGTTGGGACTTCTACGGATTTTGAAATTGCTTGCTTACCTGAAAAATGAAAACTCGTTTTTCTTGAATGTAGGGAATAGAAAGACTAACGAAAAGCTCTAGAGCTTAAATCCGCTATCTCTACACTTTTCCATGCACTTAAGTGTTAAAACAGCCTTATCTTGAAGCTGAATATAAAATATATGGAACAAAATGAAAAAGGAAAAATTAAAATTGGTATTATGGCCTACGTACCTGATTTAAACCATTTCTAGACATTCGAAAAGCCAAATTGAATCTTTCAGATTGATGGCATATGATAACAGGAAATGACTCTTTAAGCTGAATCTTTTCCTACAAATGAAAATCAAGGACACAATAATTGTATTAAGACAATGTAATGCACATAACATATTGTGTCAGAAAATTACAAATATATTATATATTATACAAAATCATAGGTATAAGATAGTCAACAGCTAAGCGTTGTTTCACTAGGTCGGGCTGGCTCTCTCTCTTAAGTATAAAAAAAAAGGACAATAGAGAAAAAAGAGAACCAAATCACTCAAGTTGTTGATATCAGAACAGATAACAAACATAAAGTGAATGCGAAGAAATACCACCTAATATGATAACACAGTTAAAAGTAAAATGAAACCAAATAATGGAAAAATTAAAAAATAAGTAGAGATGTGGACCTCTTTTGTAATACTACTCAGGCCTGTCTTTGGAAAGTATAGTCCTTGACTCCATGACTCCGAAGTTGCTACAAACAAAAAAATATTTGCAACAATAAGTATATACCTATTGCGCAACATATGTGCATTGAATGTCAAAACCTAATCCCCACTCCTAAGTCCCAATCTGTGATGGTTCTTTGTCAATAGCAAATTGGCTACAAAATTGATTAAAAAACTAGATGTGACAATGGATTGAAAGGATATGGCATAGGCTTCAATAACAAAATTATCAATTTGGATATACCAGTAAAGAAGAACAATGTTAAACAATTGCGAATACATAAAATACGGTAGACACTAAACTTGTGATCAAAATTAGCCAAGTATAGGGCAAAAAGTTACAATAATTTTGTCCATAGCATTTACATGAAAGAAATGGATGTCTATCTTAAGCGCAAACAATCTGAACAGATACACTTTTGTAATTTACCAATCATGATAATTATACAAAGGAGAGTCTATGCACATACCAATGAAGTTCAAGGTAATCCGAACTATTTCAATTGCCTTCATTGAATTGCTGATTCGTTGCCTAGAAGCAAGATATGCCAGTATGACAGAAATCAAAAACCCATTTAGGCAATCATGAACATATACTGAACTTCTCTGTCGAGCCCAAACCTAGATCATTGGAAACAAGAACTCAATTCCGTGTTCCCTATTATACATATCTTTAACATTATTAGATGTTATCATGCTATGCAAGATGCAAAAGTAATATTCAAATATCAAACCTTAAGCAAGATCAAAGCCTCCCTTATTTCCTTCCAACCAAGAAATATTTCGGTGACAAATTCTGTATCCTCTAGAAACATGTCTTCTAGAATGCTAGAATTGTACTTTGGCGAAGCCTAAAGTGTGGTCCCTTGAGAATATTAACAATCAATGATTAATAGGTTATCGAAAAGGGAAAAAGTCGTTATCTCAATGAAACAAAATGTTGATAACTAAATATCGGGGGAAGTCGAGGAACAAACCATGATTCAAATTATGAATATTATTACGCTTCATGTTCAGCTTTGATAAGCTAAATAGAGACGTAGTCGACGGAATGATTCTTATAAAAAAAACCAGGAACTTCAGCAACCCTTGCAGCTGTAATTTTTTCCCTTTTAATGTTAGCCATGCCACTATTGTTTTAACGTAAAATGTGTGCAAGAAAAAAAAGAAATTATCTGGATAAACAAGCAGCAGAAGCTTTCGGGCTTCATTCTGAAAGGTAGACCATTCAACCTTACCAATAGATGGAGAAACCTCCAAGTACTTCTTGATCAAGCAGAGATAAATGCACCTTTTGGCATGGTACCTATAATTTACGTAATCTTTCTTGTGGAAACACCACTAACATAATAATAGGAAAATAGCATGACATTAATACCATGAACATTAACATGTATATAAGTTTGGTTATCCTTTCTTTTAGTTAAAGTTTATATGAATATTAAAATAATATACCTTGGGTAACCTGATAATAAGATCAAAAAGGAAAAATTAAAATTGGTATTATGGCCTACGTACCTGATTTAAACCATTTCTAGACATTCGAAAAGCCAAATTGAATCCTCCAGATGGATGGCATATGATATCAGGAAATAACTCTTTAAGCTGAATCTTTTCCTACAAATGAAAATCAAGGACATAATAATTGTTTTAAGACAATGTAATGCACATAACATATTATGTCAGAAAATTACAAATATATTATATATTATACAAAATCATAGGTATAAGATAGTCAACAGCTAAGCGTTGTTTCACTACGTCGGGCTGGCTCTCTCTCTTAAGTATAAAAAAATCGGACAATAGAGAAAAAAGAGAACCAAATCACTCAAGTTGTTGATATCAGAACAGATAACAAACATAAAGTGAATGCGAATAAATACCACCTAATATGATAACACAGTTAAAAGTAAAATGAAAACAAATAATGGAAAAATTAAAAAACAAGTAGAGATGTGGACCTCTTTTGTAATACTACTCAAGCCTGTCTTTGGAAAGTATAGTCCTTGGCTCCATGACTCCGAAGTTGCTACAAACAAAAAAACATTTGCAACAATGAGTATATACCTGTTGCGCAACATATGTGCATTGAATGTCAAAACCTAATCCCCACTCCCAAGTCCCAATCTGTGATGGTTCTTTGTCAATAGCAAATTGGCTACAAAATTGATTAAAAAACTAGATGTGACAATGGATTGAAAGGATATGGCATAGGCTTCAATAACAAAATTATCAATTTGGATATACCAGTAAAGAAGAACAATGTTAAACAATTGCGAATACATAAAATACGGTAGACACTAAACTTGTGATCAAAATTAGCCAAGTATAGGGCAAAAAGTTACAATAATTTTGTCCATAGCATTTACATGAAAGAAATGGATGTTTATCTTAAGCGCAAACAATCTGAACAGATACACTTTTGTAATTGACCAATCATGATGATTATACAAAAGAGAGTCTATCCACATACCAATGAAGTTCAAGGTAACCCGAACTATTTCAAATGCCTTCATTGAATTGCTGATTCGTTGCCTAGAAGCAAGATATGCCAGTATGACAGAAATCAAAAACCCATTTAGACAATCATGAACATATACTGAACTTCTCTGTCGAGCCCAAACCTAGATCATTGGAAACAAGAACTCAATTCCGTGTTCGCTATTATACATATCTTTAACATTATTAGATGTTATCATGTTATGCAAGATGCAAAAGTAATATTCAAATATCAAACCTTAAGCAGAATCAAAGCCTACCTTATTTCCTTCCAACCAAGAAATATTTTGGTGACAAATTCTGTATCCTCTAGAAACATGTCTTCTAGAATGCTAGAATTGTACTTTGGCAAAGCCTAAAGTGTGGTCCCTTGAGAATATTAACAATCAATGATTAATAGGTTATCGAAAAGGGAAAAAGTCGTTATCTCAATGAAACAAAATGTTGATAATTAAATATCAGGGGAAGTCGAGGAACAAACCATGATTCAAATTATGAATATTATTACGCTTCATGTTCATCTTTGATAAGCTAAATAGAGACGTAGTCGACGGAATGATTCTTATAAAAAAAAACCAGGAACTTCAGCAACCCTTGCAGCTGCAATTTTTTCCCTTTTAATGTTAGCCATGCCACTATTGTTTTAACGTAAAATGTGTGCAAGAAAAAAAAGAAATTATCTGGATAAACAAGCAGCAGAAGCTTTCGGGCTTCATTCTGAAAGGTAGACCATTCAACCTTACCAATAGATGGAGAAGCCTCCAAGTCTTCTTGATCAAGCAGAGATAAAGGCACCTTTTGGCATGGTACCTATAATTTAAGTAATCTTTCTCGTGGAAACACCACTAACATAATAATAGGAAAATAGCATGACATTAATACCATGAACATTAACATGTATATAAGTTTGGTTATCCCTTCTTTTAGTTAAAGTTTATATGAATATTAAAATAATATACCTTGGGTAACCTGATAATTAGATCAACATTGAGCTCAGGCCTAACGAGACTCTGAATAGAATAACTGCCTCCGATTTCGATGAGCGATGGCTTCTTAAACATGAAGTCAACCTTATCCACACCAATTCCCTCACGAATTTCGGTACTACATCTGTAGTTACCTGAAAACTCATCAGCACTCAAAGAATCAGTGTTGAATGCTCCAAAACAAACAAATTATAATAACATGAGCTTGAAAGAGCACACCTTGAAGACAACGGGGATTTTGTCAATGCATGACTTTATGGCGGAGACGGTGTTATCAATGAGGCTGGAGAATTGAAAGGAATGATAATGGTGGACCTCTGTCAATAACTCGCTAACCTTCAACTCCATTAAGTCCATCATAGCATGGCTGCCTAATCCCTCCTTGTTGGCGCCGGCGGAGGAAGACGAAGGCGGACGACGGCGTGTGCAAAGGGTGTAGTGTTGGCGAGCTCGCACGACAGTTGTTTGGAATAGAGTGTGACTTGCTAGTGGCTTTAGGAAACAAAGAGCGTGGTTCTGACAGTAGAGAAGAAAGGGGTGGGTGGTCGGAGGCGGCAATGGAGGTGGATGAGGAGCTAGTGAGATTATGAGCTGCTAGAAGCAAAGGAGGGAAAGAATGTATTGTTAGGAGTGTTTTATATTAGGGTAGGGGCATTTCAAGAATCTTGTTCCTATGGGTTCGTTTCTTATGACTTCCTAACATGGTAGTAGGGTTTATGGCGGATTCACTATTTTTGAGTCAATTGGGTGTAGGGTTTCTGGGAGAACCTCTGCTGTCTAGACCATTATAGAAAAGAAGACACCAATAAACGTTAAGTTACTAGTGTTAAACTCGTGCAATGCACAGGCTTACATTTAAATTTGACATGGTAAGTCAAAAATAATATTTTATGATCATAAATTGTAATGGGTATTGAAAACTTAGAATGAGCCGTTCTGCCACCAGGTAGGAGTAATGATGCAATTCCATTGAATGTGATATTTAAAACAATCTTTCCTCTAGACCGAATAGCAGAAGAAAGTCCATTGCAAATAAATGTCTTACCACACCAACTATGCAGAAAAAGAAGTAAAAACCATCAGAGTCTGTAATATAGGAATATTAATTAAACGTTCATTGTTCATTAGAAATATAGGAATTTGTTAAATTAGGAATGTTTTTTTTAGTTTTGTCATAAATAATATCAATCCTATTATTTGCCGATAAAAATAAATAAAATTAAATAAAATTTAAAAATAATAAACTTATAAATTAATTACATTTTTTTGAAATAGTAAATTAATTCAATTTTGTTAAAACAATGTTAGAAACAGAATAAAGTATAGAGGAATATCAAATTAATTTTTTCATACTTTTGTGGTGAAGGATCTTTTGGCTCCAATGTGGTTGAATTGTGGTGAGTGATCTTTTGACTGCAAAATAGAGTTTTCATTCTCTGATGTGTTATTGTTCATATTTTGAGATTTATTAGAACATTAAATAGAAAAACCTGGCTTTTCTCACTACAAGTAACTTTATATATATAAGCTGTTGCTCAAGAATTGAAAGATGATATATATAAAAAGAAAATAATAGAGTAATTGAGTTCATTATCAATTTGTAATATTGGATCAATTTAAAATTTTGTCCTTTGAAAAAAGCTGTGTAATGATTTGTTTATAGTAGAATTGTGGGATAATGTTCATTATTCATGTGAGCCTAGAAGAATGAAATGTGTAGAAGAGTAATATGTTTGACTAATATTACTTTGCAAAATCAAATTGTAGTGATGTATGATATAGTTAGATTTTTCTATCCAACAAATTTGAAATGTAATGATATATGTGGCCATATTAAATTGAATTGTGATGAAGGATCTTAGTCCCTATGACTCGATAAAATCTGGTATGTTTATCGGATAAGATGGTATGCTTGATGCTTTTGTTGTGAAATGGTGTCATCTGCTATTTTTCCTCTAAAATATTGAAGTTTGATGATATATTTGACTATATGAAGTTGAAATGGTGAAGGATCACTTGTTTCCAAAATAGAGTTTTCTTTTCTTTGATGTGATCTGCTCATGCTTAAAATTTATTAGAACAGCCAAATCTGGTTTTTCTTATGCAAGTAAATGTGCATATATAGACTGCTAATTGTTTCGAGAACTGAAAGACGTGATAGATAAACAAAAAATAATTGAGTGATTGAATTCATTGTCAATTTGTTTATACAAAAAAATATTACACACACTTTAAATTTGTCATTCCATTTCTCTATACTAATCTATTATAACACGATGTATGCTAATCCATGTTAATTAGTCTCGTAGAGTATGAGATTTTCATCAATCTCAACTCCAGGGAGATGTGAGTTGGTGGAATACATGTTCACTGAAAGGAATTCCTATAAGATGATCATATCCAAACTCTTCCTCAACTTCACTCAACAACTCTTGGAATAAATATTGGTTCAAATATGAAATGGGGATCACAAAACATTTTCCATTCTCTCTGACATACACTGCAAGATGGTTAGGACTTCTAGGGATTTTGAAATTGCTTGCTTAGCTGAAAAAAGAAAACCTATTTTTCTTGAATGTAGGGAATAGATAGAGCAAGAAAAAGCTCTATAGCTTAAATCTGCCATCTCTACACTTTTCCATGCACTTAAGTGTCAAAGTAACCTCATCTTGAAGCTGAATATAAAATATGTAGAACAAAAGCAAACAAAATAAGGAGAACAGTAGCTACAGAAAAAGGAAAAGGAAAAATTAAAATTGGTATTACGGCCTACATACCTGATTTAAACCATTTTTAGATATTCGGAAAGCCAAATTGAATCCTCCATATGGATGGCATATGATAACAGGCAATGACTCTTTAAACTGAATCTTTTCCTGAAAATGAAAATCATGGACACAATGATTGTATTAAGATAATGTAATGCACATAACATATTGTGTAAGAAAATTGCAAATATATTATATATTATGCAAAATCATAGGTATGAGATAGTCAACAACTACGCGTTGTTTCATTAAGTCGGGCTGGCTCTCTCTCTTAAGTATGAAAAAATGGACAATGGAGAAAAAAGAGAACCAAATCACTCAAGTTGTTGATATTAGAACAGATAACAAATGGAAAGTGAATGCAAATAAATACCACATAATATGATAACACAGTTAAAAGTAAAACAAAACCAAATAATGGAAAAATTAAAAAACAAATAGAGATGTGGACCTCTTTTGTAAATACTACTCAGGCCTGTCTTTGAAAAGTATAGCCCTCGGCTCCATTACTCCAAAGTTACTACAAAAAAAGCATTTGCAACAATGAATATATACCTATTGCACAACATATGTGCATTGAATGTCAAAACCTAATCCCCACTCCCAAGTTCCAATCTGTGAGGGTTCTTTGTCAAAAAAAAATTGGCTACAAAAGAGATTAAGAAACTGGATGTGACAATGGATTGAAAGGATATGGAATAGTCTTTCATAAGAAAACTATCAAATTGGATATACCAATAAAGAGGAACAATGTTAAACAATTGCGAATACATAAAATATGGTAGACACCAAACTTGTGATCAAAATTAGCCAAGTATAGGGCAAAAAGTTACAATAATTTTGTCCATAGCATTTACATAAAATAAATGGATATCTATCTTAAGCACAAATAATCTGAATAGATACACTTTTGCAACTGACCAATCATGATGATGATACAAAGGAGAGTCTATGCACATACCAATGAGGTTCAAGGTAACCCGAACTATTTCAATTGCCTTCATTGAATTGCTGATTCGTTGCCTAGAAGCAAGATATGTCATTATGACAGAAATAAAAAACCCATTCAGGCCATCATGAACATATACTGTGCTTCTCTGTTGAGCCCAAACCTAGATCAATGTAAATAAGAACTCAATTCCGTATTCCTTATTATCTTTAACATTATTAAATGTTATCGTGTTATGCATGATGCAAAAATAATATTCAAATATCAAACCTTAAGCAGCATCAAAGCCTCCCTTATTTCTTTCTAACCGAGAAATATTTTGTTGAAAAATTCTGTATCATCTAAAATCATGTCTTCCAGAATGCTAGAATGCTACATTGGCATAGCCTGAAGTGTGGTCCCTTAAGAATATTAACAATCAATGATTAATAGGTTGTAGAAAAAGGAAGAAGTCGTTATCTCAATGAAACAAAATATATATAACTAGATATCAGGGGAAGTCGAGGAACACACCATGATTCAAATTATGAATGTTATTACTCCTCATGTTCAGCTTTGATCAGCTAAATAGAGACATAGTTGACGGAATGATTGTTACAAAAACCAGAAACTTCAGCAACCTTTTCAGCTGTAATTTTTTCCCTTTTAATGTTAGCTATGCCACTATTGTTTTAAGGTAGAATGTGTGCAAGAACAAAAAGAAATTATCTGGATAAACAAGCAGCAGAGACTTTCGGGCTTCATTATGAAAGGTAGACCATTCAACCTTACCAATAGATGGAGAAGCCTCCAAGTACTTCTTGATCAAGCAGAGATAAAGGCACCTTTTGGCATGGTACCTATAATTTAAGTAATCTTTCTCGTGGAAACACCCCTAACATAATAATAGAAAAATAGCGCGACATTAAGACCATGAACATTAACATGTATATAAGTTATGTTATCCCTTCTTTGAGTTTAAGTTTATATTAACATTCAAATAATATACCTTGGGTAACCTGATAATAAGATCAACATTGAGCTTAGGCTTAATGAGACTCTGAACAGAATAACTGCCTCTAATTTCGATGAGCGATGGCTTCTTAAACATGAAGTCAACCTTATCCGTACCAATGTCTCTCACGAATTTCGGTGCTACATCCGCAGTTACTTGAAAACTCATCAGCACTCAAAGAATCAGCGTAATGCTCCAAAAAGAACAAATTATAATAATATGAGCTTGAAAGAGCACACCTTGAAGTCAACGGGAATTTCGTCGATGCATAAATTTATGGCGGAGACGGTGTTATCAACGAGGCTGGAGAGGTGAGAGGAATGATAAAGGTGGACCTCTTTCAATAACTCGCTAACCTTTAACTCCGTTAAGTCCATCATAGCATGGCTGCCTAAACCCTCCATGTTGGCACCGGCGAAGGAAAACGAAGGCAAACAACGGCGTGTGTGAAGGGTGTAGTGTTGGCGAGCTCGCAGAACAGTTGTCTGGAATAGAGCATGACTTGCTAGTGGCTTTAGGGAATAAGGAGCGTGGTTCCGGCGGTAGAGAAGAAAGGGGTGGGTGGTCGGATGCGGCGACGAAGGAGGATGAGGAGCTGGTGAGATTCTAAGCTGCTGGAAGCAAAGGAGGGAAATAATGTGTTGCTGGCAGTGTTTGATATTAGGGTAGGGGCATTTCAGGAATTTTCTTCATATGGATTCGTTTCTTAGGACTTCCTAACAGGGTAGCAGGGTTTATGGCGGATTCACTATTTTTGGGTCAATTGGGTGTAGGGTTTATGGGAGAACCTCTGCTGTCTAAACCATTATAGAAAAGAAGACACCAATAAATTTTATGTTACTAGTGTTAAACTCGTGCAAGTACGGGCTTACATTTAAATTTTACATTATAAAATTTAAATTTCAATTGGGTGTAGGGTTTATGGGAGATCCTGAGCTGTCTAGACCATTATAGAAAAGAAGACACCAATAAATTTTAAGTCACTAGTGTTAAACTCGTACAATACACGAGCTTACATTTAAATTTTACGTAGTAAATCAAAAATAATATTTTATAATCTTAAATTGTGATAGGTACTGAAAACTTAGAATGAGCCTTTTTGCCACCAGGTAAGAGTAATAACGCAATTCCACTGAATGCGATATCTAAAACAATCTTTCCTCTAGACCGAATAGCAGAAGAAAGTCCATTCCAAATAAATGTCTTACCACACCTACTATGCCCATAAACGAAGTAAAAACTATCTGAGTCTGTAATATAGAAATACTAATTAAACATTCGTTGTTCATTAGGAATATAAGAATTTGTTAAATTAGGAATAATTTTTTTTTGTTTTGTCATAAATAGTATCAATCCTATTATTTGTCGATAAAAATAAATAAAATTAAATACAATTTAAAAATTAATAACCTTATAAATTACGTAAATTTAAACAAAATAATTAATTTTTTTCAAAATACAAAATTAATTCAATTTTGTCAAAACAACATTAGAAACAAATTAAGTATAGAGGAATGTAAAATTAAATTTTTCATTCTTTTGTGGTGAAGGATCTTTTGGCTCCAATGTGGTTGAAATGTGGTGAGTGATCTTTTGGTTGCAAAATAGAGTTTTCATTCTCTGATGTGTTATTGTTCATGTTTTGAGATTTATTAGAATATTAAACAGTGAAATCTGCCTTTTCTCACTACAAGTAACTTTGCATATATAAGCTGCTGCTCAAGAATTGAAAGATATTATATATAAACTGAAAATAATTGAGTGATTGAGTTCATTATCAATTCGTGATATTGGATCAAATTAAAATTTTGTCCTTTGAAAAAAGCTGTGTAATAATTTGTTGATAGTAGAATTGTGGGATAATATTCATTATTCATGTGAGCCTAGAAGAATGAAATGTGTAGAAGAGTAATATGTTTGACTAATATTACTTTGCAAAATCAAATTGTGGTGATGCATGATATAGCTGGATTTTTCTATCCAACAAATTTGAAATGTAATGATATATGTGGCCTTATGAAATTGAATTGTGATGAAGGATCTTAGTTTCTATGACTCGATAAAATCCGGTATATTTATCGGATAAGATGGTATGCTTGACGCTTATGTTGTGAAATGGTGTCATCTGCTAGTTTTTCCTCTAAAATATTGAAGTTTAATGGTATATTTGACTATATGAAGTTGAAATGGTGAATGATTACTTGTTTTCGAAATAGAGTTTTCTTTTCATTGATGTGATATGCTCATGCTTAAAATTTATTAGAACAGCCAAATCTAGTTTTTCTCATGCAAGTAAATGTGCATATATAGACTGCTAATTGTTTCGAGAATTGAAAGACATGATAGATAACAAAAAAATAATTGAGTGATTGAATTCATTGTCAATTTATTTATACAAAAAAATAGTACACACACTTTGAATTTGTCATTCCAATTCTCTATACTAATCTATTATAACATGATGTATGCTAATCTATCTTAATTAGTCTCGTAGAGTATGAGATTTTTATCAATCTCAACTCAAGGGAGATGTGAGTTGGTGGAATACATGTTCACTGCAAGGAATTCCTATAGGATGATCATATCCAAACTCTTCCTCAACTTCACTCAACAACTCTTGGAATAAATATTGGTTTAAATATGAAATGGGGATCACAAATCGTTTTTTGTTCTCTCTGACATACACTGCAAGATGGTTGGGACTTCTATGGATTTTGAAATTGCTTGCTTAGCTGAAAAAAGAAAACCTATTTTTCTTAAATGTAGGGGATAGAAAGAGCAAAGAAAAGCTCTATAGCTTAAATCTGCCATCTCTACACTTTTCCATGCACTTATGTGTCAAAGCAACCTCATCTTGAAGCTGAATATAAAATATGTGGAACAAAAGCAAATAAAATAAGGAGAACAGTAGCTATAGAAAAAGGAAAAGGAAAAATTAAAATTGGTATTACGGCCTACGAACCTGATTTAAACCATTTCTAGATATTCGAAAAGCCAAATTGAATCCTCCATATGGATGGCATATGATAATAGGAAATGACTCTTTAAATTGAATCTTTTCCTGAAAATGAAAATCATGGACACAATGATTGTATTAAGACAATGTAATGCACATAACATATTGTGTCAGAAAATTGCAAATATATTATATATTATGCAAAATCATAGGTATGAGATAGTCAACAACTAAGCGTTGTTTCACTAGGTCGGGCTGGCTCCCTCTCTTAAGTATGAAAAAACGGACAATGGAGAAAAAAGAGAACCAAATCACTCAAGTTGTTGATATTAGAACAAATAACAAATGGAAAGTGAATGCAAATAAATACCACATAATATGATAACACAGTTAAAAGTAAAATGAAACCAAATAATGGAAAAATTAAAAAACAAGTAGAGATTTGGACCTCTTTTGTAATACTACTCAGGCCTGTTTTTGGAAAGTATAGCCCTCGACTCAATGACTCCAAAGTTGTTACAAAAAAAAGCATTTGCAACAATGAATATATACCTATTGCACAACATATGTGCATTGAATGTCAAAACCTAATTCCCACTCCCAAGTTCCAATCTGTGATGGTTCTTTGTCAATAACAAATTGGCAACAAAATTGATTAAGAAACTAGATGTGACAATGGATTGAAAGGATATGGCACAGGCTTTCAAAAGAAAACTATCAAATTGGATATACCAATAAAGAGGAACAATGTTAAACAATTGCGAATACATAAAATACGATAGACACCAAACTTGTGATCAAAATTAGCCAAGTATAGGGCAGAAAGTTACAATAATTTTGTCCATAGCATTTACATGAAAGAAATGGATGTCTATCTTAAGCGTAAACAATCTGAACAGATACACTTTTGCGACTGACCAATCATGATGATGATACAAAGGAGATTCTATGCACATACCAATGAAGTTCAAGATAACTCGAACTATTTCAATTACCTTCATTGAATTGCTGATTCGTTGCCAAGAAGCAAGATATGCCAATATGACAGAAATCAAAAACCCATTCAGGCAATCATGAACATATACTGAGCTTCTTTGTTGAGCCCAAGCCTAGATCAATGTAAATAAGAACTCAATTCTGTGTTCCCTATTATACATATCTTTAACATTATTAAATGTTATCGTGTTATGCATGATGCAAAAATAATATTCAAATATCAAACCTTAAGCAGCCTCAAAGCCTCCCTTATTTCCTTCCAACCGAGAAATATTTTGTTGACAAATTCTGTATCCTCTAGAAACATGTCTTCCTGAATGCTAGAATGCTACTTTGGCGTAGCCTGAAGTGTGGTCCCTTGAGAATATTAACAATCAATGATTAATAGGTTGTAGAAAAAGGAAGAAGTCGTTATCTCAATGAAACAAAATATAGATAACTAGATATCGGGGGAAGTCGAGGAACACACCATGATTCAAATTATGAATGTTATTACGCATCATGTTCAGCTTTGATAAGCTAAATAGAGATGTAGTTGACGGAATGATCGTTACAAAAAAACCAGGAACTACAGCAACCTTTGCAGTTGTAATTTTTTTCCTTTTAATGTTAGCCATGCCACTATTGTTTTAAGGTAGAATGTCTGCAAGAACAAAAAGAAATTATCTGGATAAACAAGCAGCAAAGACTTTCGGGCTTCATTCTGAAAGGTAGACCATTCAACCTTACCAATAGATGGAGAAGCCTCCAAGTACTTCTTGATCAAGCAGAGATAAAGGCACCTTTTGGCATGGTACCTATAATTTAAGTAATCTTTCTCGTGGAAACACCCCTAACATAATAATAGAAAAATAGCGCGACATTAAGACCATGAACATTAACATGTATATAAGTTATGTTATCCCTTCTTTGAGTTTAAGTTTATATTAACATTCAAATAATATACCTTGGGTAACCTGATAATAAGATCAACATTGAGCTCAGGCTTAATGAGACTTTGAACAGAATAACTGCCTCTGATTTCGATGAGCGATGGCTTCTTAAACATGAAGTCAACCTTATCCGTACCAATGTCCCTCACGAATTTCGGTGCTACATCCGTAGTTACCTGAAAACTTATCAGCACTCAAAGAATTAGCGTTGAATGCTCCAAAAAGAACAAATTATAATAATATGATCTTGAAAGAGCACACCTTGAAGTCAACGGGGATTTCGTCGATGCATGAATTTATGGCGGAGACGGTGTTATCAACGAGGCTGGAGAGGTGAGAGGAATGATAAAGGTGGACCTCTTTCAATAACTCGCTAACCTTTAACTTCGTTAAGTCCATCATAGCATGGTTGCCTAAACCCTCCATGTTGGCACCGACGGAGGAAAATAAAGGCGAACAACGGCGTGTGCGAAGGGTGTAGTGTTGGCGAGCTCGCAGAACAGTTGTCTGGAATAGAGCATGACTTGCTAGTGGCTTTAGGGAATAAGGAGCGTGGTTCCGGCGGTAGAGAAGAAAGGGGTGGGTGGTCGGATGCGGCGATGAAGTAGGATGAGGAGTTGGTGAGATTCTAAGCTGCTGGAAGCAAAGGAGGGAAAGAATGTGTTGTTGGTAGTGTTTGATATTAGGGTAGGGAATTTCAGGAATTTTGTTCCTATGGGTTCGTTTCTTATGACTTCCTAACAGGGTAGCAGGGTTTATGGCAGATTCACTATTTTTGGGTCAATTGGGTGTAGGGTTTATGGGAGAACCTCTGCTGTCTAGACCATTATAGAAAAGAAGACACCAATAAATATTATTTACTAGAGTTAAACTCATGCAATGTACGGACTTACATTTAAATTTGACATGGTAAATCAAAAATAATATTTTATAATCATAAATTGTGATAGGTATTGAAAACTTAGAATGAGCCGTTTTGCCACCAGGTAGGAGTAATGACGCAATTCTACTGAATGCGTTATTTAAAACAATCTTTCCTCTAGGCCGAATAGCAGAAGAAAGTCCACTCCAAATAAATGTCTTACCACATCCACTATGCCCATAAACAAAGTAAAAACCATCAAAGTCTGTAATATAGGAATACTAATTAAACCTTTGTTGTTCATTAGGAATATAAGAATTTGTTAAATTAAGAATGATTTTTTAAGTTTTGTCATAAATAGTATCAATATTATTATTTGCCAATAAAAATAAATAAAATTAAATACAATTTAAAAATTACTAACCTTATAAATTACGTAAATTTAAACAAAATATTTAATTTTTTTTTGAAATACTAAATTAATTCAATTTTGTCAAAACAACATTAGAAACAAAATTAAGTATAGAGGAATGTCAAATTAAATTTTTCATTCTTTTGTAGTGAAGGATCATTTGGCTCCAATGTGGTTGAAATGTGGTGAGTGATCTTTTGGCTGCAAAATAGAGTTTTTATTCTCTGATGTGTTATTGTTCATGTTTTGAGATTTATTAGAACATTAAACAGTGAAATCTGCCTTTTCTCACTACAAGTAACTTTACATATATAAGTTGCTGCTCAAGAATTGAAAGATGTTATATATAGAGTGATTGAGTTCATTATCAATTTGTGATATTGGATCAAATTAAAATTTTGTCCTTTGAAAAAAGCTGTGTAATAATTTGTTGATAGTAGAATTGTGGGATAATGTTAAATATTCCTGTGAGTCTAGAAGAAAGAAATGTGTGGAAGAGTAATGTGTTTGACTTATATTACTTTGTAAAATCAAATTGTGGTGATGTATGATATAGCTGGATTTTTCTATCCAACAAATTTGAAATGTAATGATATATGTGGCCTTATGAAATTGAATTGTGATGAAGGATCTTAATCCTTATGACTCGATAAAATCCGGTATGTTTATCGGATAAGATGGTATGCTTGATGTTTATGTTATGAAATGTTGTCATCTGCTATTTTATTGAAGTTTCATGGTATATTTGACTATATGAAGTTGAAATGGTGAAGGATCACTTGTTTCCGAAATAGAGTTTTCTTTTCTTTGATGTGATCTGCTCATGCTTGAAATTTATTAGAATAGCCAAATCTGGTTTTTCTCATGCAAGTAAATGTGCATATATAGACTGCTAATTGTTTTGAGAATTGAAAGACGTGATAGATAAACAAAAAATAATTGAGTGATTGAATTCATTGTCAATTTGTTTATACAAAAAAAATTGTACACAAACTTTAAATTTGTCATTCCAATTCTCTATACTAATATATTATAACATGATGTTGGCTAATCTATGTTAATTAGTCTCATAGAGTATGAGATTTTCATCAATCTCAACTCAAGGGAGATGTGAGTTAGTGGAATACATGTTTACTTCAAGGAATTTCTATGGGATGATCATATCCAAACTCTTCCTCAACTTCACTCAACAACTCTTGGAATAAATGTTGGTTCAAATATGAAATGAGGATCACAAAACGTTTTTTATTCTCTCTGACATACACTGTAAGATGGTTGGGACTTTACGGATTTTGAAATTTCTTGCTTAGCTGAAAAACGAAAACCCATTTTTCTTGAATGTAAGGAATAGAAAGAGCAAGGAAAAGCTCTAGATCTTAAATCATTGAATCATTTCTTCTGTCTGATATTGAGGAAACTCAGGTATTTGTCTAAATAGTCTATTACAATTAGTTTATTTAATTTGTCATTGCATTGTTTCTTCTCTTCCTTCTCATTAATTATTACTTTCTCTTTTTGTGTGTTTAGGATCTTCTATCTCATCTTCTGGATGATTCAACCAAAATTGATGTGTCTAAATTTGCAATGATTCTGTGCTTTCTAAAATGAAGTGAAATCTTGATATGGATTTTTATAATTTCTCGAATGAAACTGTGGATCCTTCCTCAAAGATTATTAAAGTTAAAGATCGTTAGGATAGATCTTTATCCATCATAAGTTAGCTGCTGTGTTTGGTCTACAAAACTGAAATTCCAAATTAGTTTTCATCTTTATTATGTTGACTTATATTTTAAGTTTGTCCTTTTTTTAGATGTGTCCAAATGTTAGGAGAGCCACACTTATGCCTTGAATATTTTGGATTATGTTTAGCTTATGATTTATCTACATGTATTTTGTCGTACTGGTCATTGCTCTTTTTGATCTTTTGTTATTGTGTTTTGGATTGAAGATAATTTTTTCTCATGTGGAATGTGATTTGCTAAAGGTTGGACATATTGTCATGTATTTAGGATGGGACATAAACTATAGTCAAAGTGTGAAATTATAATGCCAGTATTGTTAATGTACTGAATCAAATATAGTAAGTGTTATTATATTAACGACTCAGATATAGCTGAAGATGACAACTCTAGGATCATTACGCATCAGATAGATCTTACTTTTGACAAATCTTTGAATTGTTATTTTGATGAGTATATGGATAAATATAGTGATTAAAGTATATGATCTATTTTGATTAATTGTATAATGTTTTAAAATTGTCTGAACCATTTGGCATATATTACTCATTATTAGGGGGAAAAAAATACTTACTAATACTTAATAGTTATATATCAAAAAATTGTTTATGTTGTGAGTCATGTTAATATATTATGGAAATATATTAGCAACTTCATTGTATCGATTTGAAAAATGGTATTCTATTGAATAGTTACAAATGGAAAAGTAAGTTAAAAAAATACAATAATAACGTTAAGTTATTATGTTTGCTAAATGTTAAAGATTATACTTGATATGAAGATTATTAGAAGAGAAAAAATTTAGTCCCGTACAAGTGTACGGATTTACTGCTAGTTACATATAACAACACGATAGTGTAGTGGCTACAAAGTATGTCTCAAATTTTAATGAGTATCCCCTTTTGCTTAGAACTAATGTGACACTAAAACTTGGTTTGGTAAAACTTTTCGGAGAGGTGTTAATGCTTTTCAAAAGTATAAGTACTTCGTTTTGCATTTGGTAAATAAAAAGCTCATGTGCTTATTCTTGCAGCTTTTAAAAGTCACGGGTGCTTTTAAAAACACCTAAGGGAGAACCTTTTAAAGTTGGCCTGTGCGTATCAAAATTAAAAAGTCTAATATAATCTCGTATATTAATTAATATTCAAGTTTAATTCTTACATTAATGTCTATTATAGTATTTTTAAATTTTGAAAGCTATTTTACCAAACACAATTGTTATTGCTTATGCTTATTAAAAGCTATTTTTAATTTAATTTACTAAACACAGATGCTATAATTTTTAAAAAACTAGCTTTTAAAGTCTAGCTTTTATAAATTACTTTTGAAAAGTAAATACTTTACCAAACTAAAGTATATCGCTTTTAGTTTAACCAAATTCAAAAATATCATATTTTGATTATCTAATTTTAAATCTCACATTTTAGAAATTTTGTTTCTTTTTTAATTTATTACTAAAATTTTTAATGGGGCCTTTGCCCCAATTCTGCACTTGTGAGTTATAGACTCATGATTTTTTTTCACTTGATGTGATATGTGGTGACACATGTTTTGCCTCACATCAAAAGAACCATTGAGGAGGAGAAGGTTTGGTCCTTATATATAGAACCTTTGATATTTATTGCAAATTTATTCTAAAAATTATATACTCTTTTACACATAATTATAAAAAGAACAGGTTTATAGGAATCGAAACAATGCTTTAGGTCTCTCCAAAATTACTTGTATTAGGAACCACTGGTAGGCAGCAATTTTAAAGTTAATTGTGATGTAAACTTGTATCTGGATTCAAATCTAGCAGAGTTCGAGTGTATTATTAGAGATTCTGAGGAAGGTTGGATCTCGAGCTGCTCTGGAAGCTTTCAGGGGTCGGTTTTAGCTTGGAATTGTGGTTTGAGGGATATTATATGTAAAATAGATTGCCTTGACATTCTTCCTATCATGCATGATCTTACAAGTGAGTATTCATCTGAAGTAATAGATTTAGTTCACAAGATTCAGGAGTTTTTATTTTGTCATTAGCTTGTTCATGTTAAGAGGGTGACCCGGGAAACAAATAGAGATACGGATTGGATGGCTAGATATGGTGCCAAGAGTAACTCTAATCATGTTATTTGGTCTGAATCTTGTGTTGATCTCCAGAAAATCATCCGCTCGGATATAGGATAGTGTTTGCTTTGTTTCTTTGCATGTTTAGATACCAAAAATTCAATATATGTTAGTGGATTTATTAGGTAGATTATTTGTAGAGTAATACTATATAGGTAATTTTATCTTAGGAGATTGGACATTAAGTGAGACTTGTCTATGATCCCCCCATTCTTTCTTGAAAATTTTATTATAATAATAGACTTCTGTCTAAAGAGACTATGTATTAAGTGGGACTTGATTGTGACTCCTCCAATTTTTCCAGAGAATTACTAAAATAGTATAACTCATAGGATATTATTTATATTGAAATAATTGCCTGTGCTTTCCAACAAATTGGTATCAAAATTAAAGGTTCGTCCTTGGCTCTTTGTACTATATTGAATACTATTGTTTGAAGTTGAAATGACAACAAAAATATCGACAAAAAATGAGACAACGAATGAGAGTTCATTGATGAATCCATATTTTGCGATGATTTTTGGTTAGAATTGAGTGGATTTCATCATATAAACCTACACTTATTCCATTAAATAGCATGCTTTTGAGCTTTCCTCTTAAATTGTGCTTAATTATGAAAACATTCTCTTTTGTGCCTAATTTGACTTATTTTATTCCATTTGCCTTCTATTCGATACCTTGATGTTGTTTGTGAGTGATTTCAGATGTATAAGGTAGGAATGACATGGTGAGAATGGAAGAAGAGCATGCAAGGAGGAGGAAGCATGAAGAAACAAAGGAGAAGAGCAAATTGATGTGTGCGTGCGCACAGCCTCTTGTGCGTATGCACAGGTAGCAAATCAGAGCCAAGTGTGCAAGCGTATAGCATCTGACGCATCGCACAAGCATCCTGAGGGTTTTCTCTCATCACCATTAGGGTTTATACTAGGGTTTTACATTTCAAGTGCCATTTCCATTTTTGATCTTTCTTTGTGCTAGCCTCCATTGTAAGTATCACTTAATTACTACTCCTTTTAGTTACAATTTTGATACTCTTTCTTGTAATTAAAGTCATAGTTTTAATATATATATTTTTTCCAATTTTGATTTCTTGTTGATGATTTTGATGATTGATGATTGTTATATGCTTGATTGAGTTGGTATTGTTGATTTTGATCATTTGTTGCTCTTAGTTTTAAGCAGTTTTCTCAAGTTTACCATGTTTTATGTTTTTGCCCACTAAGTGTTTGTGGAAATGTCAAGTTTAATTATGGGCTAAATTTCCACCCTTGGCTTGGGAAAAATGAGCAATTGGGTTCCTAGAGTTGGAATGTCCAACATTTAGTGATAATTCTTGGGTTGTTAATTGTTCTTGTTTCCACTAACGCTAATTTGTTGCTAAGGTAATTAGCAAGTGAGTTAAGATTTGTGGATTAAGAACAACTATGCTCACTTAACCTACTCTTCGATGTAAGAGTTAACTAAGTGAGATTAATCTATCACAATTGTCATATTATTGTGGTTCTAATAAGGAAAGGTCCCTAGCTCATCCCAAGCCAAGATTCCATTTATGTCTTGAATCATACACACACATACATACATCAATCACTTTTATAGCTTACTTGTCTATATTACATAGCTAGTTCTTTAATTCCTTTATTAGTTCATTACTTGCACTTTTGAATGTTCTTTTATTTCTTTAATTGTTCATATCTTCATTGAAACTCTTGTTGCCTTCACAACCGAAATTGCACACTCATTGATCGCTAGTCCTTGGGAGACGACCTGGGAATTAAAACTCCCGGTTTATATTGGTTTTAAATTGTGACATCTTTTGATTCCAAACTTTGGTTGGGAGTTGTTCGTCGGTTGGGAACTATACTATCGATGGAATCATATTTTATGCGAAAATTCCTAATCGACGTTCGGCACACCACCAAGTTTTTGGCGCCGTTGCCGGGGATTTTAAGTGCAATGAGTGCTATAGTTTTGGTTGTTGTAAATATGTGAATAATGTGCATATTTGACTTGATTTTTGTTTGTTGCTTGACACTAATTGATAGATGGCACCTCTATCTAACTACTAGTAGTAACTAATGGTTTTCTTTGTTTAGTCCTAGGTAAATAAAGATAGTTAGGATATGTATATATATATATTCATTTGTTCATTGCTTTTGTTAATATTAGTGAGTCTTATCTTTTCTTTTCATCATGAGCTATCACCCTTTTGGCTTGGAGTTTGGTTGTTATCATGTTGTAGGGGATGACAATACTAACATCGGGTTGCATCAAAGTATGGGAGGCCACATTGAGGGAGGGTCAAAAGCAAGCAATTCTTGGCAACAAGGACCTTCGCATGGACCCCATGATCCTAATGCTTATCAACTTCCTATACCTAGTGGAGCAAACCAACATTACAATCTTTCTCCTCCACATGTTCATGCTCCATATCCTCTACATGATACACAACCACTATACGCTCAAGTCCCTTTACCATCTCCACTACCAACTCCTCTTCACTCACCCTATCGATCATCACACTTGGAGCAACCCAACCATCATCCCACTCACTCCAACACTCCTTATGAGGAGAATGATACACGAAATCGTGAGTAAGGGTCGATCCCACGGAGATTGTTAGCTTGAAGCAAGCTATGGTCATTCTTGTAAATCTCAGTCAGGCAGATTCAAATGGTTATGGGATTTTGATAATTGAAATATAATTAAAACAGAAAATAAGATAGAAGCACTTATGTAATTCATTAATGGGATTTCAGAAAAGCGTATGAAGATGCTTTGTTCCTTCTGACCCTCTGCTTTCCTATTGCCTTCATCCAATCATTCATACTCCCTTCCATGGCAAGCTGTATGTTGGGGATCACCGTTGTCAATGGCTACCGTCCGTCCTCTCAGTGAAAATGGTCCAAATGCGCTGTCACCGCACGGCTAATCATCTGTCGATTCTCACTCATGTTAGAATAGGATCTATTGATCCTTTTGTATCTGTCACTACGCCCAACACTCGCGAGTTTGAAGCTCGTCACAGTCATCCCATCCCAGATCCTACTCGGAATACCACAGACAAGGTTTAGACTTTCCAGATCTCAAGAATGGCCGCCAATAATTCTAGCCTATACCACGAAGGTTCTAATCTTAGATTAGAAACCCAAGAGATATGCACTACAGCTATTGCAGATAGAACGGAAGTGGTTGTCAGGCACGCGTTCATAGGTGAGAATGATGATGAGTGTCACGGATCATCACATTCATCATGTTGAAGTGCGAGTGAATATCTTGGAATAAGAATAAGCTTGAATTGAAAGAAAACAGTAGTACTTTGCATTCATTCATGAGGAACAGCAGAGCTCCACACCTTAATCTATGGGGTGTAGAAACTCCACCGTTGAAAATACATAAGTGAAAATAGGGTAGACATGGCCGAGTGGCCAGCCTCCCATGGAGGTCTCAGAACGTAAAAGTTACATAATGTGTTTTCGAGATTAAAATACAATAGTAAAAGGTCCTATTTATAATGAACTAGTAGCCTAGGGTTTACAGAAATGAGTAATTAATGCAGAAATCTACTTTCGGGCCCACTTGGTGTGTGCTTGGGCTGAGTATTGAAGTTTTCATATGTAGAGACTTTTCTTGGACTTAAACGCCAACTCTGGTGCCAGTTTGGGTGTTTAACTCCAGCTTCTATGCCAGTTCTGGCGTTTAACACCAGACTAGGGTAGAAAGTAGGCGTTTAAACGCCAGTTTGAATTATCAAAACTCGGGAAAAGTATGGACTATTATATATTGTTGGAAAGCCCAGGATGTCTATTTCCAACGCAATTGAGAGCGCACCAAATGGGCTTCTGTAGCTCCAGAAAATCCATTTCGAGTGCAGGGAGGTCAGAATCCAACAGCATCTGCAGTCCTTTTTCAGCCTCTGAATCTGATTTTTGCTCAGGTCCCTCAATTTCATCCAGAAAATACACAGAAAAATACACAAACTCATAGTAAAGTCCAAAAATGTGATTTTTATTAAAAACTAATAAAAATATAATAAAAAGTAACTAAAACATACTGAAAACTACCTAAAAACAATGCCAAAAAGTGTATAAATTATTCGCTCATCACAACACCAAACTTAAATTATTGCTTGTCCCCAAGAAGCTAAAAACAAAGTAGGATAAAAAGAAGAGTATATATAATAAATTCTGAAAACATCTATGAAGATCAGTCTTAATTAGATGAGCGTGGCTCTTAGCTTTTTGCTTCTGAATAGTTTTGGCATCTCACTTTATCCTTTGAAGTTCAGAATGATTGGCATCTATAGGAACTCAGAATTCAGATAGTGCTATTGATTCTCCTAGTTCAGTATGTTGTTTCTTGAACACAGTTACTTTATGAGTCTTGGCCGTGACCCTAAGCATTTTGTTTTCCAGTATTACCACTGGAAACATAAATGCCACAGACACATAACTGGGTGAACCTTTTCAGATTGTTACTCAGCTTTGCTAGAGTCCCCAGTTAGAGATGTCCAGAGCTCTTAAGCACACTCTTTTGCTTTGGACCACGACTTTAACCGCTCAGTCTCAAGCTTTTCACTTGACACCTTCACGCTAGAAGCACATGGTTAGGGACAACTTGGTTTAGCCGCTTAGGCCAGGATTTTATTCCTTTGGGCCCTCCTATCCACTGATGCTCAAAGCCTTGGATCCTTTTTATTTTACCCTTGCCTTTTGGTTTAAAGGGCTATTGGCTTTTTCTACTTGATTTTTCTTTTTTTTCTTTTTCTTTTATTTTTTTCGCCATTTTTTTCGCAAGCTTTTCACTGCTTTTTCTTGCTTCAAGAATCAATTTTATGATTTTTCAGATTATCAATAACATTTCTCCTTTTCCATCATTCTTTCAAGAGCCAACAATTTTAACATTCATAAACAACAAATTCAAAAATAAGCACTGTTCAAGCATTCATTCAGAAAACAAAAAGTATTGCCACCACATTAAAATAATTAAACTATTTTAAAATTCGAAATTCATGTACTTCTTTTTCTTTTGCAATTAAAAACATTTTTCATTTAAGAAAGGTGATGGATTCATAGGACATTCATAGCCTTAAGGCATAGACACTAGATACTAATGATCATGTAATAAAGACACAAACATAGATAGAGCATAAAGCATAATTTTCGAAAAACAGAAAAATAAGAGCAAGGAGATTAAAGAACGGGTCCACCTTAGTGATGGCGGCTAGTTCTTCCTCTTGAAGATCCAATGGAACGCTTGAGCTCTTCTATGTCTCTTCTTTGCCTTTGTTGCTCCTCCTTCATGGCTCTTTGGTCTTTTCTAATTTCATGAAGGAGGATGGAATGCTCTTGGTGTTCCACCCTTAGTTGTCCCATGTTGGAACTTAATTCTTCTAGGGAGGTGTTAATTTGCTCCCAATAATTTTGTGGAGGAAAGTGCATCCCTTGAGGCATCTCAGGGATTTCATGATGGGAAATTTCCTCATGCTCTTGTTGAGGTCCATGAGTGGGCTTTCTCACTTGCTCCATCCTTTTCTTAGTGATGGGCTTGTCCTCATCAATGAAGATGTCTTCCTCTATGTCAATTCTAGCTGAATTACAGAGGTGACAAATTAGATGAGGGAAGGCTAACCTTGCCAAAGTAGAGGACTTGTCCGCCACCTTGTAGAGTTCTAGGGATATAACCTCATGAACTTCTATTTCCTCTCCATTCATGATGCTATGGATCATGATAGCCCGGTCTATAGTAACTTCAGACCGGTTGCTAGTGGGAATGATTGAGCGTTGGATGAACTCCAACTATCCCCTAGCCACTGGCTTGAGGTCAAGCCTTCTTAGTTGAACCGGCTTCCCTCTTGAATCTCTCTTCCATTGAGCACCTTCCACACAAATGTCCATAAGGACTTGGTCCAACCTTTGATCAAAGTTGACCCTTCTAGTGTAGGGGCATGCATCTCCTTGCATCATTGGCAAGTTGAATGCCAATCTTACATTTTCCGGGCTGAAATCTAAGTATTTTCCCCGGACCATTGTAAGCCAATACTTTGGGTCCGGGTTCACACTTTGATCATGGTTTTTGGTGATCCATGCATTAGCATAGAACTCTTGAACCATTAAGATCCCGACTTGTTGAATGGGGTTGGTGAGAATTTCCCAACCTCTTCTTCGAATCTCATGTCGGATCTCTGGACATTCGCTCTTTTTGAGCTTAAAGGGAATTTCGGGGATCACCTTTTTATTTGCCACAACTTCATAGAAGTGGTCTTGATGCACCTTTGAGATGAATCTCTCCATCTCCCATGACTCAGAGGTGGAAGCTTTTACCTTCCCTTTCCTCTTTCTAGATGTTTCTCTAGCCTTAGGTGCCATAAATGGTTATGGAAAAATAAAAAGCGACGTTGTTACCACACCAAACTTAAAAGGTTTGCTCGTCCTCGAGTAAAAGAAGAAAGAAGTGAATAAAAGAAGAAGAAAATGGAGGAGATGGAGGGTTGGTGTAGGTTCGGCCAAGTTGGAGAGAAGTGTGTATGATGTGTGAAAATGAAGGTGGTGAAGGGGGTATTTATAGGGTAAGAGAGAGGGGGTTTTTGTGTATTAGGGGTTGGGTTTGGGATGGAAAGTATTTGAATTTGAATTGTGAGGTTGGTGGGATTTTTGGGGAAGAGTGGGTGGAGGTGATTGGTGAAGATGTGAGGGGTATTTGGAAAAGGGTGTTATGGAAAGGTGTGAAGAAGAGAGGAAGAGAGTTGAGGTAGGTGGGGATCCTGTGGGTCCACAGATCCTGAGGTGTCAAGGATTTCTCATCCCTGCACCATGTTGGCGTGTAAACGCCCCTTGGAGTGCCAATCCTGGCTTAAACGCCAGGTTGCTGCCCATTTCTGGCGTTTAACGCCAGCTTTTCTTCCCTTTCTGGCGTTAAACGCCAGCTTGTTGCCCTTTTCTGGCGTTAAACGCCAGTCTGGTGCCCTTTTTTGGCGTTAAACACCCAGAATGGTGCCAGATTGGGCGTTTAACGCCCATTCTGCTACCCTTACTGGCATTTGAACGCCAGTAAGCTCCTCCTCCAGGGTGTGCTATTTTTAATGCTATTTTTCATTCTGTTTTTGCTTTTTCAGTTGTTTTTGTGACTTCACATGATCATCAACCTAAAGAAAATATAAAATAACAATGGAAAATAAATAGATATAATTGAATAAAATTGGGTTGCTGGTATGCGAAATTGTTACTCTGAGGTTGTAAAATTTGTTGTTCGTTCTCTCCCTGGCAATGGCGCCAATAACTTGTGCACAATACCATGGTCCAAACATAACTTCACAACTTCGCACAACTAACCAGCAAGTGCACTGGGTCGTCCAAGTAATTCTTCTCTTATTTCATGGAGCATGATGGAGTGCTCTTGATGTTCCACCCTTAATTGTCCCATATTGGAACTCAATTCTCCTGGGGAGGTGTTGATTTGCTCCCAATAATTTTGTGGAGGAAAGTGCATTTGAGGCATCTCTGGGATCTCATGGTAATGAGCTTCTTGCGCCTCTTGAGCTCCATGAATGGGCTCTCTTGCTTACTCCATCTTCTTCTTAGTGATGGGCTTGTCCTCTTTAATGAGGATATCTCCCTCTATGTCAATGTCCTCATTCCATTGGAGGACTATTTCACCTCTGTCAACATCAATCACAGCTCTTGCTGTGGCCAGGAAAGGTCTTCCTAGGATGATGGATTCATCCTCTTCCTTTCCAGTATCCAGGACTATGAAATCAGCAGGGATGTAAAGGCCCTCAACCTTTCCTAACCCGTCCTCTACTTGTCCATAAGCCTGTTTTCTTGAATTGTCTGCCATCTCTAATGAGATTTTAGCAGCTTGCACCCCATAGATTCCCAGTTTCTCTATTACAGAGAGGGGCATGAGGTTTATTCCTGAACCAAGGTCACACAGAGCCTTAAAGATCATGGTGCCTATAGTACAAGGTATTATGAACTTTCCAGGATCCTATCTCTTCTGAGGCAATGCCAGTTGATCCAGATCACTTAGTTCATTGATGAACAAGGGAGGTTCAACTTCCCAAGCAACAATGCCAAATAAATTGGCATTCAGCTTCATGATTGCACCAAGAAACTTGGCAGTTTGCTCTTCAGTAACATCCTCATTCTCTTCAGAAGAGGAATACTCACCAGAGCTCATGAAGGGCATAAGGAGGTTCAATGGAATCTCTATGGTCTCTAGATGAGCCTCAGAGTCCTTTTGTTCCTCAGAGGGAAGCTCCTTATTGATCACTGGACGTCCCAGGAGGTCTTCCTCCTTGGGATTCACGTCCTCCACTCCCCTTGCAGGTTCGGCCATGGCGCTTATGTCAATGGCCTTGCACTCTCCTTTTGGATTCTCTTCTGTATTGCTTGGGAGAGTACTAGGAGGGATTTCAGTGATCCTTTTACTCAGCTGGCCCACTTGTGCTTCTAGATTTCTTATGGAAGATCTTGTTTCATTCATGAAACTTACAGTGGCCTTAGATAGATCAGAGACTATGTTTGTTAAATTAGATTTAAGCTCAAAGTTGTTTGCTCCAATGGCAGGAATGGAGATGCTTCTTCCATGTAAATTGGAATTAGGTGCAGTAAAGTCATCAAGCATCCTCCTTGCATTATTATTATTTTCGGCTGCCATCTCCTCTTCCTGTTCGAAAATTTCTGAAAGGTTATCTCTGGATTGTTGTAATTTAGCTTTTCTTAATTTTTTCTTCAGAGTCCTTTCAGGTTCTGGATCTACTTCAACAAGAATGTTCTTGTCCTTGCTCCTGCTCATATGACAAAGAAGAGGGCACAGAAAAATAATAATAATAATAGAGATCCTTTATACCACAGTATAGGGATCCCTTTGTGAGTGGGAGAAAAGAGGGAGACAAAGAATGTAATGTAATGGAAGAAACACAACTGTGAGGAGGGTAGAGATGTGAGATGAGATGTTAATAGATGAATAAATAAATAGAATAAGATGAGAGAGAAGGAATTTTCGAAAATAAATTTTGAAAAAGAGTTAGTGATTTTTGAAAAAAGTTTTTGAAAAAGGTTAGTATTTTTTTTTCGAAAAATTTTTAAAATCAAAAATAAAAATAATTAGTTAAAAAAGAAATTTTTGAAAAAGAGGGGAGATATTTTCAAAAATTAGAGAGAGAGAGAGTTAGTTAAGTAGTTTTGAAAAAGTTAAGAAACAAACAAAAAGTTAGTTAGTTAGTTGGAACAAATTTTGAAAAGATAAGAAGTTAGGAAGTTAGAAAAGATATTTTGAAATCAAATTTTTGAAAAAGATAAGATGAGAAGATATTTTTGAAAAGATATGATTGAAATTAGTTTTTTGAAAAAGATTTGATTTTTTAAAATCACAATTAATGACTTGATTCACAAGAAATCACAAGATATGATTCTAGAACTCAAAGTTTGAATCTTTCTTAACAAGTAAGTAACAAACTTGAAATTTTTGAATCAAAACATTAATTGTTATTATTATTTTCGAAAATTTGATATAAAAATAAGAAAAAGATTTTTGAAAAATATTTTTGGAATTTTCGAAAATAACTAAGATTTTTGAAAAAGATTTGATTTTTGATAAGATTTTCAAATTGAAAATTTGATTTGACTCATAAGAAACAACTTTGATTTTTTTTAAAATTTTTGAAAAAGTCAATCCAAATTTTCGAATTTGAAGAGAGAAAAAAGGAAAGATATTTTTTTTTATTTTTAAATTTTTATGATGAGAAAGAAAAAACAAGAAAAATGATGCAATGCATGAAATTTTTAGATCAAAACATGTGATGCATGCAAGAATGCTATGAATGTCAAGATGAACACCAAGAACATTATGAAGATCATAATGAACATCAAGAACATATTTTTGAAAAATTTTTAATGCAAAGAAAACATGTAAGACACCAAACTTAGAAATCTTTCATGTTTAGACTCTAACAAACGAAAAATGCACATGAAAAACAACTAAAGATGCAAAACAAGAAAACATCAAGATCAAACAAGAAGACTTACCAAGAACAACTTGAAGATCATGAAGAACATTATGAATGCATGATATTCTCGAAAAAATGCAAGATGCATATGCAATTGACACCAAACTTATAACATGACTCAAGACTCAAACAAGAAACACAAAAATATTTTTGATTTTTTTTTTATTTTCTAATTTTTTTGGATTTTTTCGAAAATTATATGAAAAAAAAATAAAAAATAAGGATTCCAAAATTTTTAGCATGAATTCCAGGAATCTTGCATTCTTAGTCTAAAGCTTCAGTCCAGGAATTAGACATGGCTCACTAGCCAGCCAAGCTTTCAATGAAAGCTCCGGTCCAAAACACTAGACATGGCCAATGGCCAGCCAAGCTTCAGCATGTAATTCAGACATGACACGCCTGACATACTCATTCCCAAAGGAATTAGACATGGCTTTACAGCCAGCCAGGCTTCAACATGCTTCATGAAACACTAGAATTCATTCTTAAAAATTTTGAATAAAATTTTTGAAAACATTTTTATATTATTTTCGAAAACAGATGAGAAAATTTTTAGAAATATTTTTGATAGTAAAAGGTCCTATTTATAATAAACTAGCTACTAGGGTTTACAGAAGTAAGTAATTGATGCGTAAATCCACTTCCGAGGCCCACTTGCTGTGTGCTTGGGCTAAGCTTGAGTGTTGCACGTGTAGAGGTCCTTCTTGGAGTTGAATGCCAGCTTTTGTGCCAGTTTGAGCGTTCAACTCTGGTTTTGGCTCCTTTTCTGGCGCTGGACGCCAGATTTGGGTAGAAAGCTGGCGTTGAACGCCAGTTTACGTCGTCTATTCTTGGCCAAAGTATAGACTATTATATATTGCTGGAAATCCCTAGATGTCTACCTTCCAACGCAATTGGAAGCACGCCATTTCGAGTTTTTTAGCTCCAGAAAATCCATTTTGAGTGCAGGGAGGTCAGAATCCAACAGCATCAGCAGTCCTTCTTCAACCTCTGAATCTGATTTCTGCTCAAGTCCCTCAATTTCAGCCAGAAAATACCTGAAATCATAAAAAAACACACAATCTCATAGTAAAGTCCAGAAATGTGAATTTAACATAAAAACTAATGAAAACATCCCTAAAAGTAACTAGATCCTACTAAAAACATACTAAAAACAATGTCAAAAAGCGTATAAATTATCCGCTCATCAAGTATCCAATGACGTCTTAGCTAATTCAGATAGACCATCATAGAATATATCCAGAATGGTCTATTCTGAAAGCATGTCAGAAGGACACTTTTTGGTCAGTTCCTTGTATCTCTCCCAAGCTTCATAGAGGGATTCACCTTCTTTCTGTTTGAAGGTTTGAACATCCACTCTAAGCTTACTCAGCTTTTGAGGAGGAAAGAACTTGGCTAAGAAAGCCTTGACCAGCTTATCCCAAGAGTTCAAGAAAATCTACTTTGAGTGCAGGGAGGTTAGAATCCAACAGCATCAGCAGTCCTTCTTCAACCTCTGAATCTGATTTTTGCTCAAGTCCCTCAATTTCAGCCAGAAAACACCTGAAATCATAGAAAAACACACAAACTCATAGTAAAGTCTAGAAATGTGAATTTAACAAAAAAAAACTAATAAAAACATCCCTAAAAGTAACTAGATCCTACTAAAAACATACTAAAAACAATGCCAAAAAGCGTATAAATTATCCGCTCATCACAACACCAAACTTAAATTGTTGCTTGTCCCCAAGCAACTGAAAATCAAATAGGATAAAAATAAGAGAATATACTATAAATTCCAAAATATCAATGAAACATAGCTCCAATCAGATGAGCGGGACTTGTAGCTTTTTGCCTCTTGAATAGTTTTGGCATCTCACTTTATCCATTGAGGTTCAGAATGATTGGCATCTATAGGAACTCAGAGTTTAGATAGTGTTATTGATTCTCCTAGTTCCGTATGTTGATTCTTGAACACAGCTACTTTATGAGTCTTGGCCGTGTCCCTAAGCACTTTGTTTTCCAGTATTACCACCGGATACATAAATGTCACAGACACATAATTGGGTGAACCTTTTCAGATTGTGACTCAGCTTTGCTAAAGTCCCCAATTAGAGGTGTCCAGGGTTCTTAAGCACACTCTTCTTTTGCTTTGGACCTTGACTTTAACCGCTCAGTCTCAAGTTTTCACTTGACACCTTCACGCCACAAGCACATGGTTAGGGACAGCTTGGTTTAGCCGCTTAGGCCAGGATTTTATTCCTTTAGGCCCTCCTATCCACTGATGCTCAAAGCCTTGGGATCCTTTTTATTTACCCTTGCCTTTTGGTTTTAAGGGTTATTGGCTTTTTGCTCTTGCCTTTTGGTTTAAAGAGCTTTTGGCTTTTTCTGCTTGCTTTTTCTTTTTCTATTTTCTCTTTTTTTTCGCCAATTTTTTTTTCTGCAAGCTCTGTATTCACTGCTTTTTCTTGCTTCAAGAATCATTTTTATGATTTTTCAGATTATCAAATAACATGTCTCCTTGTCATCATTCTTTCAAGAGCCAACATATTTAACATTCTAAAACACCAACTTCAAAAGACATATGCACTGTTCAAGCATTCATTCAAAAAACAAAAAGTATTGTCACCACATCAATATAATTAAACTAAGTTCAAGGATAAATTCGAAACTCATGTACTTCTTGTTCTTTTGAATTAAAACATTTTTCATTTAAGAGAGGTGATGGATTCATATTCACTACTTTAAGGCATAGACACTTAAATACTAATGATCATATAGTGAAGACACAAACATAGATAAGCACTTAACATAAAAAAACAAAAAAAAAAAAACAGAAAATTTAAGAACAAGGAATGAGTCCACCTTAGAGATGGTGGCGTTTCCTTCTTGAGGAACAAATGATGTCCTTGAGCTCTTCTATGTCTCTTCCTTGTCTTTGTTGCTCCTCCCTCATAGCTCTTTGATCTTCTCTAATTTCATGAAGGATGATTGAGTGCTCTTGATGTTCCACCCTTAGTTGTCCCATGTTAGAACTTAGTTCTCCTAGGGAGGTGTTGATTTGCTCCCAATAGTTCTGTGGAGGAAAGTGCATCCCTTGAGGTATCTCAAGGATCTCTTGATTTGCAGTCAAATGTTCTACCACTGAGCTATAGACCCTTGAGATGAATCTCTCCATCTCCTATGACTTGGAGGTGGAAGCTTTTGTCTTCTTTTTTTCTCTTTCTAGAGGTTTTTCTGGCCTTAAGTGCCATCAATGGTTATGGAAAAACAAAAAAGCTATGCTTTCAACCTTTACTAACATGTCCTCTACTTGTCCATAAGCTATTTTCATGGATTTGTCTGCCATCTCTAATGAGAAATTGGCTTCCTGTACCTCAAGGGTTCTTAGTTTCTCCATTACAGAGAGTGGCATGAGGTTTATTCCTGACCCAAGGTCACATAGAGCCTTCTCAAAGGTCATGGTGCCTATGGTACAAGGTATTAGGAACTTTCCAGGATCCTGTTTCTTCTGATGCAATCTCAGTTGATCCAATGCATTTAGTTCATTGGTGAATAGGGGAGGTTCATCTCCCCAAGTCTCTTTACCAAATAAATTGGCATTCAGCTTCATGATTGCACCAAGGAACTTGGCAACTTGCTCTTCAGTAACATCCTCATTCTCTTCAGAAGAAGAATACTCATCATAGTTCATGAAGGGCGTAAGGAGGTTTAATGGGATCTCTATGGTCTCTAGATGAGCCTCAGAGTCCTTTGGTTCCTCAAAGGGAAACTCCTTGTTGATCACTGGACGTCCCAGGAGGTCTTCCTCCTTGGGATTCACGTCCTTCTTCTCTCTTGTGGGTTCGGCCATGATGGTCAATTCAATGGCCTTGCACTCTCCTTTTGGATTTTCTTCTGTATTGCTTGGGAGAGTACTAGGAGGGATTTCAGTGATCCTTTTACTCAGCTGGCCCACTTGTGCCTCCAAATTTCTAATTGAGGACCTTGTTTCATTCATGAAACTTACAGTGGCCTTGGACAGATCAGAGACTAAGTTTGCTAAATTAGAGGTATTTTGTTCAGAGTTCTCTGTCTGTTGCTGAGAAGATGATGGAAAAGGTTTAATTTACTATTGTTAAACCTATTTCTTCCACCATTATTAAAGCCTTGTTGAGGCTTTTGTTGATCCTTCCATGAGAGATTTGGGTGATTTCTCCATGAGGGATTATAGGTATTTCCATATGGTTCACCCATGTAATTCACCTCTGCTATTGCAGGGTTCTCAGGATCATAAGCCTCTTCCTCAGAAGATGCCTCTTGAGTACTGTTGGATGCAGCTTGCATTCCATTCAGACTCTGAGAAATCATATTGACTTACTGAGTCAATATTTTATTCTGAGCCAATATGGCATTCAGAGTATCAATTTCAAGAACTCCCTTCTTCTGAGGCGTCCCATTACTCACAGGATTCCTCTCAGCAGTGTACATGAACTGGTTATTAGCAACCATGTCAATGAGTTCTTGAGCTTCTGCAGGCGTTTTCTTTAGGTGAATGGATCCACTTGCAGAAGTATTGGTACGCGGAATCGTGATTACACTTTAATTATGTAAAGTTCATTGCTCTTTCTTTCCCTGGAAATGGCGCCAAAAACATGATGCCAAAACCACGGTTCACAACTCCGTGTAACTGACCAGCAAGTGCACTGGGTCGTCCAAGTAATACCTTACGTGAGTAAGGGTCAAATCCCACGGAGATTGTTGGTATGAAGCAAGCTATGGTCACCTTGCAAATCTCAGTTAGGCAGATATAAATTGATAATGGTGTTTTCGAATTTAATATAATAAAATAGGGATAGAAATACTTATGTAATTCATTGGTGAGAATTTCAGATAAGCGAATGGAGATGCTTTCGTTCCTCTGAACCTCTGCTTTCCTACTATCTTCAACCAATCAGTCTTACTCCTTTCCATGGCTAGCCGTTAAAAATACATAAGTGAAAGGTCCAGGCATGGCCGAATGGCCAGCCCCTCTGATCTAAGAACCAGGCATCCAAAGATATAAAAATGATCCAAAGATGGTTCAAGAGATGTCTAATACAATAGTAAAAGGTCCTATTTATAATAAACTAGCTACTAGGGTTTACAGAAGTAAGTAATTGATGCGTAAATCCACTTCCGAGGCCCACTTGCTGTGTGCTTGGGCTGAGCTTGAGTGTTGCACGTGTAGAGGTCCTTCTTGGAGTTGAATGCCAGCTTTTGTGCCAGTTTGGGCGTTCAACTCTGGTTTTGGCTCCTTTTCTGGCGCTGGACGCCAGATTTGGGTAGAAAGCTGGCATTGAACGCCAGTTTACGTCATCTATTCTTGGCTAAAGTATGGACTATTATATATTTCTGGAAAGCCCTGAATGTCTACTTTCCAACGCAATTGGAAGTACGCCATTTCAAGTTCTGTAGCTCCAGAAAATCCATTTTGAGTGCAGGGAGTTTAAAGTTGACCCTTCTAGTGTAGGGGCGTTCATCTCCTTGCATCATGGGCAAGTTAAACGCCAACCTCACATTCTCCGGACTAAAATCTAAGTATTTCCCCCGAACCATTGTAACATAGTTCTTTGGATCCGGGTTCTTACTTTGATCATGGTTCTTGGTGATCCATGCATTAGCATAGAACTCTTGAACCATTAGGATGCCGACTTGTTGGATGGGATTTGTTAGAACTTCCCAACCTCTTCTTTGAATTTCATGTCGGATCTCCGGATACTCATTTCTTTTGAGTTTGAAAGGGACCTCGGGGATCACTTTCTTCTTGGCCACAACATCATAGAAGTGGTCTTGATGGGGTTGTGTGAAAGAAAGTGGTGAGAAGAAGTGAGTGGAGGTAGGTGGGGATCCTGTGGGGTCCACAGATCCTGAGTGGATCCTGTGGGGTCCACAAATCCTGAGGTGTTCATGGATTTACATCCCTACACCCATTAGGCATGTAAAAATGCCTTTGCACACAACTCTGGGCGTTCAGCGCCAGGTTGGTGGCCATTTTGGGCTTTCAACGCCCATTTGTGTGCCATTTCTGGCGTTGAACGCCAGAACCAGGCCTGTTCTGGCGTTCAGCGCCCAGAAGCTGCCCATTTTGGGCGTTCAGTGCCAGAACCATGCTCTGTTCTGGCGCTGAACGCCAAACAGATGCTCCTCCAGGGTGTGATTTTTCTTCTGCTGTTTTTGATTCCGTTTTCAATTTTTAGCATCAGAGAAACTAATTGAGGTTTCAGCTCAAAATTGTTTGCTCCAATGGTAGGAATTAAGATGCTTCTTCCATGTAAATTGGAATTAGGTGCAGTAAAGTCACCAAGCATCCTCCTTGCATTATTATTATTTTCGGCTGCCATCTCCTCTTCCTGTTCGAAAATTCCTGTAAGGTTGTCTCTGGATTGTTGTATTTTAGCTTCTCTTAGTTTCCTTTTCAGAGTCCTTTCAGGTTCAGGATCTGCTTCAACAAGAATGTTCTTGTCCTTGCTCCTGCTCATATGATAAAGAAGGGAATAACAAAGAAAATATGGAATCCTCTATGTCACAGTATAGAGATTCCTTTGTGTGAGTAGAAGAAGAAAAGAATGTAATGTAAAGAAAGAGAAGGGGAAAAATTCGAACACAGAGAAGAGGAAGGGGTTCGAATTTTGGGTGAAGAGAAGTGTTAGTAGATGAATAAATAAATAGAAGGAGATGAGAAGTGAGAGGATTTTCGAAAATTAAAAATTAAAATTTAAAGTTAAATTTCGAAAATAGTTTTTGAAAAAGGTTAGTAATTTTCGAAAATTAGGAATGAAATAAAATTAAAATAAAAATTTAAAATAATTAGTTAATTAAAAAGAAATTTTGAAAAAGAGGGAAGGGATTTTCGAAAATTAGAGAGGGATAGTTAGTTAGGAAGTTTTGAAAAAGATAAGAAACAAACAAAAAGTTAATTAGTTAGTTGAAACAAATTTTGAAAATCAAATTTTAAAAGATAAGAAGATAAGAAGTTAGAAAAGATATTTGAAAAAGACAATCCAAATTTTCGAAATTTATGAGTGAAAAAGGGAAAGATATTTTTTTGAATTTTGAATTTTTAATGATGAAAGAGAAACATATGAAAAAGACTCAATGTATGAAAATTTTGGATCAAAACATGTGATGCATGCAAGAACACTATGAATGTCAAGATGAACACCAAGAATACTTTGAAGATCAAGATGAACATCAAGACTTATTTTTGAAAAATTTTCAAGAAAAGAAAACATGCAAGACACCAAACTTAGAAATTTTTCATGTATAGAAACTATGAATGCAAGAATGCATATGAAAAACAAGAAAGGACACAAAACAAGAAAATATGAAGATCAAACAAGAAGACTGGCCAAGAACAACTTGAAGATCATGAAGAACACTATGAATGCATGAGTTTTCGAAAAATGCATAAAAAATTTTAGAAAAAATGTAATTGACACCAAACTTAAAAATTGACTCAAGACTCAAACAAGAAACACAAAATATTTTTTATTTTTATGATTTTATAAATTTTTTTATATTTTTCGAAAATTATTTGAAAAAAAAATAAGGATTTCAAAATATTTTTAATATGAATTCCAGGAATCTTGTGCTCTTTAGTCTAAAGCTCCAATCTGAGGGTTAGACATGGCTTAATAGCCAGCCAAGCTCTAGTATGCTATTACATGCATTGAAGTGATTAGTTGAATCCTCAGTCCAAAGGAATTCGGACATGGCTTTACAGCCAGCCAGGATTCAACAAATCATCATAAAACACTAGAATTCATTCTTAAAAATTCTGAAGAAAAATATAAATTTTTTTGTTTTGAAAATATATATTTTTTTTTGAATATTAATTGGGAAAAAAGAAAAAGAAGAAAATATTTTTGAAAAAATTTTTTGAAAACTTTTTGAAAACAAAATAAGAAGAAAATTACCTAATCTGAGCAACAGGATGAACCGTCAGTTGTCCAAACTCGAACAATCCCCGGCAACGGCACCAAAAACTTGGTATGCGAAATTGTTACTCTGAGGTTGTAAAATTTGTTGTTCGTTCTCTCCCTGGCAATGGCGCCAATAACTGGTGCACAATACCATGGTCCAAACATAACTTCACAACTTCGCACAACTAACCAGCAAGTGCACTGGGTCGTCCAAGTAATAAAAACTTACGTGAGTAAGGGTCGATTCCACGGAGATTGTCGGCTTGAAGCAAGCTATGGTCACCTTGTAAATCTCAGTCAGGCGGAAATCAAATGGTTATGGAGTTTTCGAATAATAATAATAAATAAACAGAAAATAAAGATAGAAATACTTATGTAAATCATTGGTGAGAATTTCAGATAAGTGTATAGAAATGCTTTCGTTCCTCTGAACCTCTGCTTTCCTGCTGTCTTCATCCAATCAATCCTACTCCTTTCCATGGCAAGCTTTCTGTATGGGCATCACCGTTGTCAATGGCTACATCCCATCCTCTCTGTGAAAATGGTCCAAATGCTCTGTCACGGCATGGCTAATCATCTGGAGGTTTTCGATCATACTGGAATAGGATTTACTATCCTTTTGCGTCTGTCACTACGCCCAGCACTCACGAGTTTGAAGTTCATCACAGCCATCCCTTCCCAGATCCTACTCGGAATACCACAGACAAGGTTTAGACTTTCCGAATCTTAGGAATGGCCATCCATGGGTTCTAACTTATACCACGAAGATACTAATAACTCGGACTCGGTCCCCTGTATTAGATATCTAAGAGATATTCATTCAAGCTTGGCCGGGGCCCACTTGGTGTGTGCTTGGGCTGAGCTTGAAGTTTACACGTGGAGAGGTCATTCTTGGAGTTGAATGCCAGTTTGTAACGTGTTTCTGGCGTTCAACTCTGGCTTGTGACGTGTTTCTGGCGTTTAACTCCAGACTACAGTGTAGAGCTGGCGTTCAACGCCCTTTTGTGTCATCTAAATTCGGCCAAAGTATGGATTATTATATATTTCTGGAAAGCCCTGGATGTCTACTTTCCAATGCAATTAGAAGCGTGCCATTTTGAGTTCTGTAGCTCCAGAAAATCCACTTTGAGTGCAGGGAGGTCAGAATCCAACAGCATCAGGAGTCCTTCTTCAACCTCTGAATCTGATTTTTGCTCAAGTCCCTCAATTTCAGCCAGAAAATACCTGAAATCACAGAAAAACACACAAACTCATAACTAGATCCTACTAAAAACCTACTAAAAATAATGCCAAAAAGCGTATAAATTATCCGCTCATCAGTTGCCTCCCAATAAGCGCTTCTTTAATGTCAATAGCTTGACAGTGGGCTCTCATGGAGCCTCATAGATACTCAGAGCATGATGATGGCCTCCCAACACCAAACTTAGAGTTTGAATGTGGGGGCTCTGTTTGACTCTGCTTTGAGAGAAGCTTTTCATGCTTCCTCTTCATGGTTACAGAGGAGATCCTTGAGCCTTAAACACAAGGTAGTCCTCATTCACTTGAAGGACCAACTCTCCTTTGTCAACATCAATCACAGCTTTTGCTGTGGCTAGGAAGGGTCTGCCAAGGATGATGGATTCATCTATATTCTTCCCAGTTTCTAGGATTATGAAATCAGCAAGGATGTAAAGGCCTTCAACCTTTACCAAGACATCCTCTACAAGTCCATAAGCCTGTTTCCTTGAATTGTTTGCCATCTCTAGTGAGATTCTTACAGCTTGCACCTCAAGGATCCCTAGTTTCTCCATTACAGAGAGGGACATGAGGTTTATACTTGATCCCAGGTCACACAGAGCCTTCTCAAAGGTCATGGGGCCTATGGTACAAGGTATTGAGAACTTTTCAGGGTTCGGTTTCTTCTGAGGTAATTTCTGCCTAACCAAGGTATTCAGTTCATTGATGAGCAATGGAGACATCCATTAGGGAACTCCTTGGAGGCCAGGAGACGTCCATTGAGGTCTTCCTCAGTGGAAATCACTACCTTTCCCTCCTCTATGCATTCGGCCATGTGGGACGTGTTTATGGCCTTGCACTCTCTCTTGGGATTCTCTTCTGTATTGCTTGGGAGAGCACTAGGAGGAAGTTTAGTAACTTTCTTACTCAGCTGACCCACCTGTGCATCCAAATTTCTAATGGAGGACCTTGTTTCAGTCATGAAACTTAGTATGGTTTTAGATAGATCAGAGACTATGGCTGCTAAGCTAGAGAGACTCTGCTCAGAATTCTCTGTCTGTTGCTGAGAAGATGATGGAAAAGGCTTGCTATTGCTAAACATATTTCTTCCACCATTATTGTTGTTGAAGCCTTGTTGAGGCTTCTGTTGGTCCTTCCATGAGAGATTTGGATGATTTCTCCATGAAGGGTTATAGGTGTTTCCATAGGATTCTCCTATGTAATTCACCTCTACCATTGTAGGATTCTCAGGATCATAAGCTTCTTCTTCAAAGGAAGCCTCCTTAGTACTGTCTGATGCAGCTTGCATTTCAGACAGACTCTAAGAAATCATATTGACTTGTTGAGTCAATATTTTGTTCTGAGCCAATATGGCATTCAGAGTATCAATCTCAAGAACTCCTTTCTTCTGAGTTGTCCCATTGTTCACAGGATTTCTTTCAGAAGTGTACATGAATTGGTTATTTGCAATCATTTCAATGAGTTCCTGGGCTTCTTCAGGCGTCTTCTTCAGATGAAGAGATCCACCAGCAGAGTTGTCCAATGACATCTTGGACAGTTCAGACAGACCATCATAGAATATGCATATGATGCTCCATTCTGAAAGCATGCCAGAAGGACACCTTCTGATCAATTGCTTGTATCTTTCCCAAGCTTCATAGAGGGATTCGCCTTCCTTCTGTCTGAAGGTTTAAACTTCCACTCTAAGCTTACTCAATTTTTGAGGTGGAAAGAACTTTACCAAGAAGGCATTGACCAGCTTTTCCCAAGAGTTCAGGCTTTCTTTAGGTTGTGAGTCCAACCATGTCCTAGCTCTGTCTCTTACTACAAAGAGGAAAAGCATAAGTCTGTAGACCTCAGGGTCAACTCCATTGGTCTTGACAGTGTCACAAATTTACAAGAATTCAGCTAGAAACTGATGAGGATCTTCCAATGGAAGTCCATGATACTTGCAATTTTGCTGCATCAGAGAAACTAATTGAGGCTTAAGCTCAAAGTTGTTTGCTCCAATTGTAGGAATTGAGATGCTCCTTCCACAGAAGTTAGAAGAGGGTGCAGTGAAGTCACCAACCATCTTCCTTGCATTGTTGGCATTGTTGTTATTTTCGGCTGCCATGTTTTCTTCCTTTTTGAAAATTTCTGTCAGGTCCTCTCTAGAGAGTTATGCTTTAGCTTCTCTTAGCTTCCTCTTCAAGGTCCTTTTAGGTTCAGGATCAGTTTCAACAAGAATACCTTTGTCTTTGTTCTTGCTCATATGAAAGAGAAGAGAACAAGAAAGTATGGAATTCTCTATGTCACAGTATAGAGATTCCTTGAGGTGTCAGAGGAAAATAGGAACAGAGGGATGAGGTAGGTAGGTAAGAATTCGAACATATGAAGAAGGAGAGATAGTCCGAATTGCTAATTGAGGATGAGTGTAGTCCTTAAATAGAAAAAGGTGAGGAGGAAGAAGAATTTTCGAAAACAAAATTAAAAATTTAAATTAATTAAAAGGAATTTTGAAAAAGTAGTTGATGGTTTTCGAAAATTAATAGTGAGAAAGTGGTCAAGTGATTTTGAAAAAGATTTTAAAATTAGCAATCAAAGAGATATGATTGAAAATTATTTTGAAAAAGATGTGATTGAGAAGGTATGATTGAAAAACAATTTGAAAAAGATTTTAAATTAATGATATGATTGGAAATTAATTACTTGACTAACAAGAAATTTAAAAGATATGATTCTAAAATTCAAATATTGAATCTTTCTTAATAAGCAAGTAACAACTTGAAATTTCTAAATCAAATCATTAATTGTAGCAAGGATTTTCGAAAATATTGAAAAATAATTTAAAAGATTTGATTTTGAAAAAGATATGATTGATAAGAGAGGATATGAAAAAGATAAGATTTTAAAAAATTAGTTTTAAAACTTTCAAAATTGAAAAAGATTTTAATTGAAAACAAAATTACCTCCTTACTGCTATCCTGGCGTTAAACGCCCAGAATGGGGTCCATTCTGGCGTTTAACGCCCAAAATACTACCCTTTTGGGCATTTAACGCCCAGCCAGGTACCCTGGCTGGCGTTTAAACGCTAGTTTTTCTTCCTCACTGGGCGTTTTGAACGCCCAGCTTTCTCTCTGTAATTCCTCTGTTGCATGTTCTGAATCTTCAATTCTCTGTATTATTGACTTGAAAAGACATAATTTTGAAATTTTTTTTGAATTTTTAATGATGAGAAACAACAAAATAAAACTAATTATGGAAAACTAAGATCAAATAAAAAATGTATGCAAGACACCAAACTTAGAAATTTTCATATTAGAGACACTAACAAATTGAGAATGCACATGAGAAACAACAAAAGACACAAAACAAGAGAATTTAAAGATCAGATCCAAGAAAATCATCAAGAACAGCTTGAAGATCAATGAAGAACATAATGCATATATTCGAAAAATGCAAGAAAATTAAAAATATGCAAGACACCAAACTTAAAAATAGACACTAGACTCAAACAAGAAACACCAAATTTTTTTGGTTTTTTTTTTTATGATTTTATAAATTTTTTTGTATTTTTCGAAAATTATTTGGAAAAAGAAAATAAGGAATTCAAAATTCTTAATGAGAATTCCAGGAATCATGCAATGTTAGTATAAAACTCCGGTCCAGGAATTAGACATGACTTACTAGCCAGCCAAGCTTTCAGTGAAAGCTTTGGTCCAAAACACTAGACATGGCCAATGGCCAGCCAAGCTTTAGCAGATCATTACATTCAATAGCAAGATTGATAGAGATCAACAAGCTCTTGTGATGATAAGTTGAAACCTCGGTCCAAAAGATTAGACATGGCTTCACAGCCAGCCAGACTTCAACATATCATCATGAAACTCTAGAATTCATTCTTAAAAATTCTGAAGAATTTTTAGGAAACTAAACATATTTTATTTTGTTCTTCAGAAAATATATTTTTTTCGAAAATAAATAAAACTTAACAAGCTTAAACATAAAATAAAAGTACCTAATCTGAGCAACAAGATGAACCGTCAGTTGTCCAAACTCGAACAATCTCCGGCAACGGCGCCAAAAACTTGGTACACAGAATCGTGATCGCACACTTTTCACACAACTCCGTGCAGCTGACCAGCAAGTGCACTGGGTCGTCCAAGTAATACCTTACGTGAGTAAGGGTCGATCCCACGGAGATTGTCGGCTTGAAGCAAGCTATGGTCATCCTTATAAATCTCAGTCAGGCATATTCAAATGGTTATGGGATTTTGATAATTAAAATATAATTAAAACAGAAAATAAGATAGAAGCACTTATGTAATTCATTGATGGGATTTCAGATAAGCGTATGAAGATGCTTTGTTCCTTCTGAACCTCTGCTTTCCTATTGCCTTCATCCAATCATTCATACTTCTTTCCATGTCAAGCTGTATGTTGGGGGATCACCGTTTTCAATGGCTACCGTCCGTCCTCTCAGTGAAAATGGTCCAAATGCGCTGTCACCGCACGGCTAATCATCTGTCGGTTCTCACTCATGTTGGAATAGGATTGATGAGCGGATAATTTATACGCTTTTTGGCATTGTTTTTAGTATATTTTTAGTAGGATCTAGTTACTTTTAGGGATGTTTTTACTAGTTTTTATGTTAAATTCACATTTCTGGACTTTACTATGAGTTTGTGTGTTTTTCTGTGATTTCAGGTATTTTCTGACTGAAATTGAGGGACTTGAGCAAAAATCAGATTCAGAGGTAGAAGAAGGACTGCTGATGTTGTTGGATTCTGACCTCCCTGCACTCAAAGTAGATTTTCTGGAGCTACAGAACTCCAAATGGCACGCTTCTAATTGCGTTGGAAAGTAGACATCCAGGGCTTTCCAGAAATATATAATAGTCCATACTTTGGCCGAGTTTAAACGACGCAAAAGGGCGTTGAACGCCAGTTCTACGCTGCTGTCTGGAGTTAAACGCCAGAAACACGTCACGAACCAGAGTTGAACGCCAGAAACACGTTACAACCTTGCGTTCAACTCTAGAAAGAGGCTCTGCACGTGGAAAGCTAAAGCTCAGCCCAAGCACACACCAATTGGGCCCCGGAAGTGGATTTATGCATCAATTACTTACTTCTGTAAACCCTAGTAACTAGTTTAGTATAAATAGGACCTTTTACTATTGTATTAGGCATCTTTGGTCTCAGTTTTAATCTATTGTTCATCTTAGGAGACTATTGATCACGTTTGGGGGGCTGGCCTCTCAGCCATGCCTGGACCTTCATCACTTATGTATTTTTAACGGTAGAGTTTCTACACTCCATAGATTAAGGTGTGGAGCTCTGCTGTTCCTCATGAATCAATACAAAGTACTACTGTTTTTCTATTCAATTCAACTTGTTCCGCTTCTAAGATATTCATTCGCACTTCAACATGAATATGATGAACGTGACAATCATCATCATTCCCCCACGAACGCGTGCCTGACAACCACTTCCATTCCACCTTAGATTGAATGATTATCTCTTGGATCTCTTAATCAGAATCTTCGTGGTGTAAGCTAGATTGATGGCGGAATTCATGAGAATCCGGAAAGTCTAAACCTTGTCTGTGGTATTCCGAGTAGGATTCTAGGATTGAATGATTGTGACGGACTTCAAACTCGCGAGTGCTGGGCGTAGTGACAGACGCAAAAGGAGGATGAATCCTATTCCAGTATGATCGAGAACCTCAGATGATTAGCCGTGCTGCGACAGAGCATTTGGACCATTTTCACAAGAGGATAGGAAGCAGCCATTGACAACGGTGATGCCTCCAGATGATTAGCCATGCAGTGACAGCGCATCGGACCATTTTCACAGAGAGGATGAAAAGTAGCCATTGACAATGGTGATGTCCTTACATAAAGCCAGCCATGGAAAGGAGTAAGATTGATTGGATGAAGACAGCAGGAAAGCAGAAGTTCAGAGGAATGAACGCATCTCCATACACTTATCTGAAATTCTCACCAATGATTTACATAAGTATTTCTATCTTTACTTTCTGTTTATTTATTTATTAATATTCGAAAACTCCATAATCAATTATTATCTGCCTGACTGAGATTTACAAGATGACCATAGCTTGCTTCATACCAACAATCTCCGTGGGATCGACCCTTACTCACGTAAGGCTTTATTACTTGGACGACCCAGTGCACTTGCTGGTTAGTTGTATCGAAGTTGTGAATGAAAAACAGTTTATTAAGACGTGCGTACAGAGTTTTGGCGCCGTTGCCTGAGATCACAATTTCGTGCACCAAGTTTTTGGCGCCGTTGCCGGGGATTGTTCGAGTTTGGACAACTGACGGTTCATCCTGTTACTCAGATTAGGTAATTTTCTTCTTATTTTGTTTTCAAAAAGTTTTCAAAAAAAAAATCTTTCAAAAAAAAATTTTTCAAAAATCTTTCAAAAATTTCTCATCTGTTTTCGAAAATTATTCTAAAATTTTTAAGAATGAATTCTAGTGTTTCATGAAGCATGTTGAAGCCTGACTGGCTGTAAAGCCATGTCTAAATTCATTTGGACTGGGGCTTCCAACCCAACATTATCAAGAGCAAGCTAGTTGTTGCTAATCCACCTGCTGCTGTTCCAGATCCAAAAGATTTACATGCTAAAGCTTGACTGGCTATTTAGCCATGTCTAACCCTCAGATTGGAGCTTTAGAATAAGAGTGCAAGATTCCTGGAATTCATATTAAAAATTTTGGAATCCTTATTTTTCTTTTTCACACTAATTTTCGAAAAATATAAAATAAAAATACAAAAAAATCACAAAATCATAAAAAATCAAAAATATTTTGTGTTTCTTGTTTGAGTCTTGAGTCAATTTCAAGTTTGGTGTCAACTGCATTTTTTCTAAAAATTCTCTGCATTTTTCGAAAATTCATGCATTCATAGTGTTCTTCATGATCTTCAAGTTGTTCTTGAAAAACCTTCTTGATTGATCTTCATATTATATTGTTTTGTGTTGTATGGTGTTTTTCATATGCATTCTTGAATTCTTAGTGTCTAAGCATTAAAGATTTCTAAGTTTGGTGTCTTGCATGTTTTCTTTGCATAAAAATTTTTCAAAAATATGTTCTTGATGTTCATCATGATCTTCAAAATGTTCTTGGTGTTCATCTTGACATTCATAGCATTCTTGCATGCATTCATTGTTTTGATCCATAATTTCCATGCATTGAGTATTTTTAGTGTTTTTCTCTCTCATCATAAAAATTCAAAAATAAAAAAAATATCTTTTCTTTTTTCTCTCATAAATTTTGAAAATTTGGATTGACTTTTTCAAAAATTTTTAAAAATTCATTTGTTTCTTATGAGTCAAATCAAATTTTCAATTTAAAAATCTTATCTTTTTCAAAAATCAAATCTTTTTCATTTTTCTTAGTTATTTTCGAAAATTTTAAAAATTTTTTTCAAAAATTTTTTTCTTATCTTTATCACATAATTTTCGAAAATAACATCATCAATTAATGTTTTGATTCAAAAATTTCAAGTTTGTTACTTACTTGTTAAGAAAGATTCAAACTTTAAGTTCTAGAATCATATTTTGTGATTTCTTGTGAATCAAGTCATTAATTGTAATTTTAAAAATCTAATCTTTTTCAAAACTAATTTCAATCATATCTTTTCAAAAATATCTTTCTATCTTATCTTTTTCAAAATCATATCTTTTCCATCATATCTTTTTAAAAAATCTTATCTTTTTCAAAAATTTGATTTTAAAATATCCCTTCTAACTTCTTATCTTCTTATCTTTTCAAAATTGACTTTCAAAATTTGTTTCAACTAACTAACTAACTTTTTGTTTGTTTCTTATCTTTTTCAAAACTACCTAACTAACCCTCTCTCTCTAATTTTCGAAAATATCTCCCTCTTTTTCAAAAATTCTTTTTAATTAACTAATTGTTTCAAAATTCAATTTTAATTTAATTCTTCTTTTAATTTTCGAAAATCACTAACCATTTTTCAAAAATAATTTTCGAAAATTCTCTTTCTCTCTCATCTCACTCTATTTATTTATTCATCTACTAACACTTTTCTTCATCTCACATCTCTGCTCTCCTCACCCTTGTGTTTCTTTCCTTACATTACATTCTTTTCTTCTTCTTTTCTTCTACTCACACAGGGGAACCTCTATACCTGGGTAAAAAAGATCCCTATTTTTATTATTTTTCTGTTCCCTCTTTTTCATATGAGCAGGAGCAAGGACAAGAATATTCTTGTTGAAGCAGATCCAGAACCTGAAAGGACTCTGAAGAGGAAACTAAGAGAAGCTAAATTACAACAATCCAGCAAGCACCTTTCAGAAATTTTCAAACAAGAAGAGGAGATGGCAGCCGAAAATAATAATAATGCAAGGAGGATGCTTGGTGACTTCACTGCACCTGATTCCAATTTACATGGAAGAAGCATCTCCATCCCCACCATTGGAGCAAATAATTTTGAGCTGAAACCTCAATTAGTTTCTCTGATGCAGCAGAACTGCAAGTTCCATGGACTTCCATCTGAAGATTTTTTTCAGTTCTTAACTGAATTCTTGCAGATATGTGATACTGTTAAGACTAATGGAGTAGATCCTGAAGTCTACAGGCTCATGCTTTTCCCTTTTGCTGTAAGAGACAGAGCTAGAGTGTAGTTGGACTCTCAACCCAAAGATAGCCTGAACTCTTGGGATAAGCTGGTCACGGCTTTCTTAGCCAAGTTCTTTCCTCCTCAAAAGCTGAGCAAGCTTAGAGTGGATGTTCAAACCTTCAGACAGAAAGAAGGTGAATCCCTCTATGAAGCTTGGGAGAGATACAAGCAACTGACCAAAAAGTGTCCTTCTGACATGCTTTCAGAATGGACCATCCTGGATATATTCTATGATGGTCCGTCTGAATTAGCTAAGATGTCATTGGATACTTCTGCAGGTGGATCCATTCACCTAAAGAAAACGCCTGCAGAAGCTCAAGAACTCATTGACATGGTTGCTAATAACCAGTTCATGTACACTTCTGAGAGGAACCCTGTGAGTAATGGGACGCCTCAGAAGAAGGGAGTTCTTGAAATTGATACTCTGAATGCCATATTGGCTCAGAAAAAAATATTGACTCAGCAAGTCAATATGATTTCTCAGAGTCTAAATGGAATGCATGCTACATCCAACAGTACTCAAGAGGCATCTTCTGAAGAAGAAGCTTATGATCCTGAAAACCCTGCAATAGCATAGGTGAATTACATGGGTGAACCTTATGGAAACACCTATAACCCCTCATAGAAAAATCATCCAAATCTCTCATGGAAGGATCAAAAGCCTCAACAAGGCTTTAATAATGGTGGAAGAAACAGGTTTAACAGTAGTAAACCTTTTCCATCATCTTCTCAGCAACAGACAGAGAACTCTGAACAAAATACCTCTAATTTAGCAAACTTAGTTTCTGATCTGTCCAAGGCCACTGTGAGTTTCATGAATGAAACAAGGTCCTCCATTAGAAATTTGGAAGCACAAGTGGGCCAGCTGAGTAAAAGGATCACTGAAATCCCTCCTAGTACTCTCCCAAGCAATACAGAAGAAAATCCAAAAGTAGAGTGCAAGGCCATTGACATAGTCAACACGGCCGAACCTAGAGAGGGAGAGGAGGACGTGAATCCCAAGGAGGAAGACCTCCTGGGACGTCCAGTGATCAACAAGGAGTTTCCCTTTGAGGAACCAAAGGACTTTGAGGCTCATCTAGAGACCATAGAGATTCCATTAAACCTCCTTATGCCCTTCATGAGCTCTGATGAGTATTCTTCTTCTGAAGAGAATGAGGATGTTACTGAAGAGCAAGTTGCCAAGTTCCTTGGTGCAATCATGAAGTTGAATGCCAATTTATTTGGTAATGAGACTTGGGGAGATGAACCTCCCCTATTTACCAATGAATTAAATGCATTGGATCAACTGAGATTGCCTCAGAAGAAACAGGATCCTGGAAAGTTCCTAATACCTTGTACCATAGGCACCATGACCTTTGAGAAGGCTCTATGTGACCTGGGGTCAGGAATAAACCTCATGCCACTCTCTATAATAGAGAAATTGGGAATCTTTGAGGTACAAGCTGCTAAAATCTCATTAGAGATGGCAGACAATTCCAGAAAATAGGCTTATGGACAAGTAGAGGACATGTTAGTAAAGGTTGAAGGCCTTTACATCCCTGCTGATTTCATAATCCTAGATACTGAGAAGGATGAGGATGAATCCATCATCCTTGGAAGACCCTTCCTAGCCACAGCAAGAGCTGTGACTGATGTTGACAAAGGTGAATTAGTCCTTCAATTGAATGAGGACTCCCTTGAGTTTAAAACTCAAGGACATCTTTCTGTAAACATGGGAAAGAGGCACAGTAAGCTTCTCTCAAAATAGAGTCAACTAGAACCCCCACAGTCAAACTCTAAGTTTGGTGTTGGGAGGCCACAACCAAATTCTAAGTTTGGTGTTGAACTCCCATATCCAAACTTTAAGTTTGGTGTTGGGGAGTCTCAACAATGCTCTGAACATCTGTGAGGCTCCATGAGAGCCCACTGTCAAGCTATTGACATTAAAGAAGCGCTTGTTGGGAGGCAACCCAATTTTATTTAATTATATTTTTATTAGTTATATGTCTTCATAGGTTCATGATCATGTGGAGTCACAAAAATAACTGAAAAAAATTGAAGAAAAATAAAAAACAGCATAAAAAAACAGCACACCCTGGAGGAGGAGTTCACTGGCGTTCAAACGCCAATAAGGAGCATCTGTCTGGCGTTCAACGCTAGAACAGAGCATGGAGCTGGCGCTGAACGCCAGAAACAAGCATGAAGCTGGCGTTCAACGCCAGAAATATGCTGCATCTGGGCGTTGAACGCCCAGAATAAGCATCAGTTCGGTGTTTAAATGCCAGAATTGCATGCAAAGGCATTTTACATGCCTAATTGATGCAGGGATGTAAATCCTTGATACCTCAAGATCTGTGGACCTCACAGGATCATCTCAGGATCTGTGGACCCCATAGGATCCCCACCTTCCCTCCTAATAATCCTAGTTTTTTTTCCACATCTTCTTCTTCATCTATTCTTTCTTCTTTTGCTCGAGGGCGAGCAACATTCTAAGTTTGGTGTGGTAAAAGCATAGCTATTTTTGCTTTTCCATAACCATTGATGGCACCTAAGGCCAGAGAAACCTCAAAAAAAAAAAGAAGAGAAAAAGAAGAGAAAAGGGAAGACAAAAGCTTCCATAGCTCAGTGGTAGAATCTTTGACTGCAAATCAAGAGATCCCTGAGATACCTCAGGGGATACATTTTCCTCCACATAATTATTGGGAGCAACTAAGGATAGGAGCACCAAAAAGCAATGAGGGAGGAGCAACAAAGACAAGGAAGAGACATAGAAGAGCTCAAGGACATCATTGGTTCCTCAAGGAGAAAACGCCACCATCACTAAGGTGGACTCATTCCTTGTTCTTAAATTCTCTGTTTTT
>NC_029786.2:27705826-27724375 GCF_000816755.2 Arachis ipaensis | reverse complement strand
GTCTTAAAGTTATGAATGTCCTATGAATCCATCACCTCTCTTAAATGAAAAATGTTTTAATTCAAAAGAACAAGAAGTACATGAGTTTTGAATTTATCCTTGAACTTAGTTTAATTATATTGATGTGGTGACAATGCTTCTTGTTTTCTGAATGAATGCTTGAACAGTGCATATGTCTTTTGAAGTTGTTGTTTAAGAATGTTAAATATGTTGGCTCTTGAAAGAATGATGACAAGGAGACATGTTATTTGATAATCTGAAAAATCATAAAAGTGATTCTTGAAGCAAGAAAAAGCAGTGAATACAAAGCTTGCAGAAAAAAATGGCAAAAAAAATAGAAAAAGAAAAAAGCAAGCAGAAAAAGCCAAAAGCTCTTAAAACCAAAAGACAAGAGCAAAAAGCCAATAACCCTTAAAACCAAAAGGCAAGGGTAAATAAAAATTATCCCAAGGCTTTGAGCATCAGTGGATAGGAGGGCCTAAAGGAATAAAATCCTGGTCTAAGCGGCTAAACCGAGCTGTCCCTAACCATGTGCTTGTGGCGTGAAGGTGTCAAGTGAAAACTTGAGACTGAGCGGTTAAAGTCAAGGTCCAAAGCAGAAAGAAGAGTGTGCTTAAGAACTCTGGACACCTCTAATTGGGGACTTTTTCAATGGATAAAGTGAGATGCCAAAACTATTCAAGAGGCAAAAAGCTACAAGTCCCGCTCATCTGATTGGAGCTATATTTCATTGATAGTTTGGAATTTATAGTATATTATCTTCTTTTTATCTTATTTGATTTTCAGTTGCTTGGGGACAAGCAACAATTTAAGTTTGGTGTTGTGATGAGCGGATAATTTATACGCTTTTTGGCATTATTTTTAGTATATTTTTAGTAGGATCTAGTTACTTTTAGGGATGTTTTTATGTTAAATTCACATTTCTGGACTTTACTATGAGTTTGTGTATTTTTCTATGATTTCAGGTATTTTCTGACTGAAATTGAGGGACTTGAGCAAAAATCAGATTCAGAGGTAGAAGAAGGATTGCTGATGCTGTTGGATTCTGACCTCCCTGCACTCAAAGTGGATTTTTTCGAGCTACAGAACTCAAAATGGCGCGCTTCTAATTGCGTTGGAAAGTAGACATCCAGGGCTTTCCAGCAATATATAATAGTCCATACTTTGGCCGAGTTTAAACGACGCAAAAGGGCGTTGAACGCCAGTTCTACGCTGCTGTCTGGAGTTAAACGCCAGAAACACGTCACGAACCAGAGTTGAACGCCAGAAACACGTTACAACCTGGCGTTCAACTCCAGAAAGAGCCTCTGCACGTGGAAAGCTAAAGCTCAGTCCAAGCACACACCAAGTGGGCCCCGGAAGTGGATTTATGCATCAATTACTTACTTCTGTAAACCCTAGTAACTAGTTTAGTATAAATAGGACCTTTTACTATTGTATTAGGCATCTTTGGTCTCAGTTTTAATCTATTGTTCATCTTAGGAGACTATTGATCATGTTTAGGGGGCTGGCCTCTCGGCCATGCCTGGACCTTCATCACTTATGTATTTTTAACGGGAGAGTTTCTACACTCCATAGATTAAGGTGTGGAGCTCTGCTGTTCCTCATGAATCAATATAAAGTACTACTATTTTTCTATTCAATTCAACTTGTTCCGCTTCTAAGAAATTCATTCGCACTTCAACATGAATGTGATGAACGTGACAATCATCATCATTCCCCCACGAACGCGTGCCTGACAACCACTTCTGTTCCACCTTAGATTGAATGATTATCTCTTGGATCTCTTAATCAGAATCTTTGTGGTGTAAGCTAGATTGATGGCGGCATTCATGAGAATCCGGAAAGTCTAAACCTTGTCTGTGGTATTCCGAGTAGGATTCTGGGATTGAATGACTGTGACGGACTTCAAACTCGCGAGTGCTGGGCGTAGTGACAGACGCAAAAGGAGGGTGAATCCTATTCCAGTATGATCGAGAACCTCAGATGATTAGCCGTGTTGCGGTAGAGCATTTGGACCATTTTCACAAGAGGATAGGAAGCAGCCATTGACAACGGTGATGCCTCCAGATGATTAGCCATGCAGTGACAGCGCATCGGACCATTTTCACAGAGAGGATAAAAAGTAGCCATTGACAATGGTGATGTCCTTACATAAAGCCAGCCATGGAAAGGAGTAAGATTGATTGGATGAAGACAGCAGGAAAGCAGAAGTTCAGAGGAATGAACGCCTCTCCATACACTTATCTGAAATTCTCACCAATGATATACATAAGTATTTCTATCTTTACTTTCTGTTTATTTATTTATTAATATTCGAAAACTCCATAATCAATTATTATCCGCCTGACTGAGATTTACAAGATAATCATAGCTTGCTTCATACCAACAATCTCCGTGGGATCGACCCTTACTCACGTAAGGTTTTATTACTTGGACGACCCAGTGCACTTGCTGGTTAGTTGTATCGAAGTTGTGAATGAAAAACAGTTTATTAAGACGTGCGTACAGAGTTTTGGTGCCGTTGCCTGAGATCACAATTTCGTGCACCAAGGATCCATTGATCCTTTTGCGTCTGTCACTACACCCAACACTCGCAAGTTTGAAGCTCGTCACAGTCATCCCATCCCAGATCCTACTCGGAATACCACAGACAAGGTTTAGACTTTCCAGATCTCAAGAATGGCCGCCAATATTTCTAGCCTATACCACGAAGGTTCTAATCTTAGATTAGAAACCCAAGAGATATGCACTCAAGCTATTGCAGATAGAACGGAAGTGGTTGTCAGGCATGCGTTCATAGGTGAGAATGATGATGAGTGTCATGGATCATCACATTCATCATGTTGAAGTGCGAGTGAATATCTTGGAATAAGAATAAGCTTGAATTGAATAGAAAACAGTAGTACTTTGCATTCATTCATGAGGAACAGCAGAGCTCCACACCTTAATCTATGGGGTGTAGAAACTCCACCGTTGAAAATACATAAGTAAAAATAGGGTAGACATGGCCGAGTGGCCAGCCTCCCATGGAGGTCTCAGAACGTAAAAGTTACATAATGTGTTCCCGAGATTAAAATACAATAGTAAAAGGTCCTATTTATAATGAACTAGTAGCCTAGGGTTTACAGAAATGAGTAATTAATGCAGAAATCCACTTCCAGGCCCACTTGGTGTGTGCTTGCGCTGAGTATTGAAGTTTTCACATGTAAAGACTTTTCTTGGAGTTAAACGCCAACTTTGGTGCCAGTTTGGACGTTTAACTCCAGCTTTTATGCCAGTTCTGGCATTTAACGCCAGAATATAGTAGAAAATTGGCGTTTAAACACCAGTTTGCGTTATCAAAACTCGGGAAAAGTATGGACTATTATATATTGCTAGAAAGCCCGGGATATCTACTTTCCAACGCAATTAAGAGCGCACCAATTGGGTTTCTGTAACTCCAGAAAATCCATTTCGAGTGTAGGGAGGTCAGAATCCAGTAGCATCTGCAGTCCTTTTTCAGCCTCTGAATCAGATTTTTGCTCATGTCCCTCAATTTCAGCCAGAAAATACCTGAAATCATAGAAAAACACACAAACTCATAGTAAAGTCCAGAAATGTGATTTTTATTTAAAAACTAATAAAAATATAAGTAACTAAAACATATTGAAAACTACCTAAAAATAATGCCAAAAAGCGTATAAATTATCCGCTCATCAGAGAACCATCTTTAATCCTTTATTCAAGAACAACGGAAATTTCAAAGGAAACAAGACAATTGCATGGAAAATCTTGCCAAGGTCTTGTCCCATTTAACACTTCCCTCTACCTCCAACAACATTACTCCTCCACAACTTTTGACACCTAATGGTCCACCTTTGCTGCCTCCATCAACCCTCAAGTCTAGCATTGATGCTATAATTCCAAAAGGGGGCGGGCCACTTGAAAAGATAGACTCTCAACCTACTTTTGCCAAGGAGGAGCCTAATGATGACTTGATTGATGAAGATGGAAATGTCGTTGAAGATGGAGAAAAGGGAAAACGCATAATAGATACCCAACATGAGCTTCGAGAAGGTTCAATTGATGAAGGGAGCTCAAGAGTGAAAGAACTTGATGATAATGATGATGATACCTCACCAATCCCTCATGACCAAGAGGATAGACTACCACAACCAGAAGCAAGGGAAGATTTGAGGCCTCTTCCACCTCAGGTTAAATATGCATTCCTTGATGAGGAACATAAATTTCCGGTGATAGTTGCAACCGATCTTTCCGAGCAGGAGGAACAACAACTCCTTGAGGTTATCCGGAAGTACAAGAAGGTGATTGGATGGAGCCTAAGTGACATTGTGGAAATAAGCCCTCAATTGTGCCTTCATAGAATCTTCTTGGAAGAGGGTGCTAAGCCAATCCGTCAACCACAAAGACGGTTAAATCCCACAATCCTTGATGTAGTCAAGAGAGAAGTAACTCGCCTCTTGGAAGCGGACATCATCTACCCCATCTCCAATAGTGAGTAGGTGAGCCCGGTCCAAGTGGTGCCAAAGAAATCCGGGGTAACCATGGTAAAGACGAAAAGTGGAGAGCTTGTGGCAACCCGAATTCAAAATGCTTGGCGGGTGTGCATTGATTACCACCGTCTGAATCAAGCAACACGGAAGGACCATTACCCGTTGCCGTTTATTGATCAAATGTTGGATCGCTTGGCAAGTAAATTCCATTACTGCTTCTTGGATGGATATACTGGATACTTCCAAATTCACATAGCTCCTGAAGATCAGGAGAAAACTACCTTCACTTGTCCCTTTGGAATGTTTGCATATAAAAGAATGCCGTTTGGCTTATGCAATATACCGGCAACGTTCCAAAGGTGCATGACAAGCATTGTCTCGGATCTTTTAGAGAATTGCATGGAAGTATTCATGGATGATTTCAGTATTTATGGTAGCTCCTTTGATGATTGCTTAGGGAACTTAGCTAGGGTACTAGAACGGTGTACCAATACCAACCTTGTATTGAACTTTGAAAAATGTCACTTTATGGTGAAGTAAGGTATAGTATTAGGTCACATTGTATCTAGGGACGGAATTCCCGTAGACCCGGCTAAGATCGATGTCATTTCGAGTTTGCCTTATCCCTCCTTGGTGAAGGTGATCCGTTCCTTTCTTGGTCATGCAGGTTTTTACCGCTGGTTTATCAAGAATTTTAGCCAAGTTGCCTTACCCCTCTCCCACCTACTTCAAAAGGATGTGGAGTTCCACTTCAATGAGAATTGCAAAAAGGCATTTGACAAATTGAAGGAAGAGTTGACCACAACCCCTATTGTGCGAGTCCCGAATTAGAACCAACCTTTCGAGATCATGTGCGATGCCTTGAATCACGCCGTAGGTGCCGCGCTAGCTCAGCGCGATGGTAACGCGTCTTACACTATAGCTTATGCTTCAAAAACCTTAGATTCGGCTCAGTCGAACTACACCACTATTGAAAAAGAGCTTTTAGCCATTGTTTTTGCATTAGATAAGTTTCGACCATATTTGCTAGACTCTAAAGTAGTGGTGTATTCAGACCATGCCACGTTGAAATATTTGTTGAAGAAAAAAGAGTCAAAGCCTAGGCTAATTAGGTGGATATTGCTTTTGCAAGAATTTGACTTAGAGATCAAGGATAGAAGTGGGTCCCAAAAATTGGTAACGGACCATTTGAGTCGGCTTGAACATTTAACCCTGGACCCCACTCCTATCAATGACTCATTTCCCTTAGACACCTTGCAAGCAATATCCCAAAGTGCTCCTTGGTTTGCCCCGATTGCTAATTACTTGATCACTCGCGTTCTTCTTCCACAATTTTTGAAGCATCAAAAAGATAAATTAAAGAGTGATGCTAAGTATTACCTTTGGGATGATCCGCATCTGTGGAGGCATGGGGCGGACCAAGTAATTAGAAAGTGTGTACCAAAATCTGAGTTTCATTCTATCCTTCAATTTTGCCACTCATCTGAGAGTGGGGTCACTTTGGCCCACAACGAACAGCAAGGAAGGTGCTAGACTGTGGATTCTGGTGGCCCACTTTATTTAGGGATGCCAACCAATTTTGTAAATCTTGTCATCAATGCCAGAAATCTGGAAATACCTCACAGAGATATGAAATGCCCTAACAACCGATGATTTTTTGTGAAATTTTTTATGTTTGGGGCATAGATTTCATAAGGCCATTTCCAAATTCCAATGGGTTTGTCTACATTTTGCTAGCCGTGGATTACATCTCAAAATGGGTGGAAGCAATTCCTACCCGTTGTGATGACGCTAATACCATTATTTCATTTTTGAGAAACAACATCATTTATAGATTTAGATTGCCACGAGCAATCGTGAGCGACCAAGGAACCCATTTTTGCAACAGGAAAATTGAGGCGTTGATGAAAAAGTATGGAGTTCTTCATAAAGTTTTCACAGCCTATCACCCCCAAACCAATGGGCAAGCAGAAGTATCCAACAGAGAGATCAAGAAAACCTTGGAGAAAGTGGTCAACCCACAAAGGAAAGATTGGAGTTCTAGATTGGGAGATGCATTATGGGCATATAGAACCGCCTACAAGACCCCAATTGGAATGAGTCCCTTTCGCAATGTCTTTGGGAAGCCTTGTCATCTTTCCGTTGAAATCCAACACAAGGCGTATTGGGCGGTGAGGCAGTGCAATCCTGATCTAAAGGGAGCGAGAATAGAACTTAAGCTCCAATTGGAGGAGTTAGAATGTCTTAGGTTAGAAGCATATGAGAATTATAAGTTTTATAAGGAAAAGGCCAAGACATTCCATGACCATAATATTAGGAGGAAGAGCTTTAAGATAGGTGATGAGGTGCTTGTGTACAACTCAAGGTTGCGGTTGATGCCCGAAAAGTTGAGATCTAGATGGAATGGTCCATTCAAGGTGGTGGATGTCAAGCCTTATGGAGTAGTTGAGGTAGTGCACCCTATCAATGGAACTACATTCAAAATCAACGGTCATAGGGTGAAACCTTACCACACACAATCCAAGCATGCCAAGGAGTTGGAGATTTTCCTCCTTGGAGAGGTCCCAAAATGATCAATGAACTCATGCAAGTCCAACTTAGGACTTTAAACCAAAGTGATAGGTGGGAGACACCCCACCATGGTAACATTGTTCTAACCATTCTCTTTTTGTTCATAGTTCTTTACTTTAATTGCTTTTTTATAGAATTGGTTTATATAGGATTGGTTTAGATTTTGAGTTAGATATGTTAATTTGCTTGTGGGTCATGAATGTTTGAATATTTGTATGTTTGGGGTTGAAATGTTGATTGAGCTAAGGCCTAGTACCTTAGAAATGGAGGAAAAATTTTTGGAAAACAGGGCATCCGTGCGTGTGCTCACACCTGTGCGAGTGTACAAATCCTTTATGTTTCACGACCTGTGCGTGCGCACAAGCCTGTGCACCCGCACACTCTTGGTCATGCTCTCTGTTCGCAGCACCAGCACAGCTTGTGCGTGGGCACTCCCCTATTTTCTGCGACCTGTGCATGCGCACCTGTTCGTGCATACGCACACATGCCCTTTTTTGCACTCTCTGTGCGTCTGCACGCACACTTACACCCACTCTGGTGGGAGCGTTGGCACAGCTTGTGCGCATGAACCCACCTCTTTTTGCTTCTGTGCACGCGCACGGACCTGTGTCTGCACGCACACATGACCCATTCCCGAAGCAATTTTTTTCAAAAAAAAATTTCATCTTCTGTGTGAGCATACAGCTTTGTGCGAGTGTACAGCTTTGTGCGCCGCACAGCTCGATTCTACCCTTTTGTTTGAAGCGTTCGTGTTCTCTGTGCATTCGCATCCCTCTCTTTTTCGCTTCCTGTGCACGCGCACGGACCTGTGTGCGCACGCACAGGCTTCGACTGGGCGTTAAACTGGGAAAACTCCCCTGTTCTTCCAGCAGCTCTTTCTTATCTTCTTTCCTATTGCTGCTCGGTCCGCCTGCCCAGCCCTTTTTCAACGACCCTGCCACCGGCGTGCCGCCACCTCTCTCTCTCTCTCCTCTCTCTTTCTTCTACCTTTATTTCTTGTCTTTCCCTTTTCTTTCTCTTCCACCGGAGGGTTCCTTCACCCTTGTGGAACTCCGGTGTATCTCCGACGAAGCCAACCGCCATGAGCTCGCAGTGGCTATAACAAGTGCCATTGTTTCATCCTCTCATCTTGTTTTCTTCACCCTTTAATTTTCAGGTTTCTATTTCCTTTTTATGTTAATATTTTGGTGTTGTTTTTATTTTATTTTCATGTTATTTAGATTGAGTTTATTGTTTTCTTTAGTTATACTTGTATTGCAAGTGTTGATGTTTGAATCATTCGGTTGATTTGACTAATTTTGAGCTTAAATATCATGAGTTTGCACAATGCACATGAATTGTTTGATGAAATGCCTATATGAAACTTTTGTTTGATTCGTATGAGATGGCCATTATATGCTTTTAACTTATCTCTTGTTTGGCATATTCTATAAATTTTGCAACTTCAATTATGATTGTTCATGATGAATTTACCAATGCATTCCCTTGTTTCTTGAACTTAAGGTTCTAAACACCCATGTCTTACATGACTTTATTCCTTTGTTGATGGGTGCTTTGTTGGTGAATTCATTGTCCTTAGTTGGATTCAAATTTCTCACTGTTCATCTTGGCAATTGAATTGAGTAATCACATTACAAGTGTTCATTCTTTGATGTCTTGATTAAACATATTTTGCACTAATTTAAGCACATTGTTTATGTGATTCTCAATCCTTCAAATGAATCAATGACATGTTACTTTGCTTGAATGGTTATTTTTTTTGTGCACCATTTCTTATCCATGAGCTTTCATGCCCACAACCTCAATAACTATTTCCTTCAAGAATTCAACTAAGTCATTTGGTGCTTGTTTAAGTTTGTTTGCATCTTAATTCTTTATATTTACAACTTAAACACTTGATTGAGAAGCATTGAGCTTTGATTGTTTTAATAGTGCGATTGCCATTTTATCCGGCCGATGTGTGTGTTCTAACCGCGCGCACTCTTGGAATACACACATTGTTTCATTTCAAATCGCACTATTTTGAAAGCTTCCAATTGAGAATTTAAATTTTTCTTCACTTTATTTGTGCTTCCTCATTGATCTTATTTTATTGTTGCCGGATGATCTTGAAATCCTTTATTTCTCTTTCTTCTTTTTAGGATGCGCAAGAAGGGTAAAGCACCGGTCACATCACCGGTTGTGCAACCAACAACTCGCCCTCCTAATACTTGGTTCATGGATCGCCAAAGTGAGACACCAAGTACCTTGGTTAACCGAAGAGCCGACTCCCAATATGAGGCAATTGAGAACAGAACAATCCATTGGGAGAGGACACTGAACGTTCCAAGTAAGTACAAGGCGATTATCCATGACTAGATTGCCTCGCTTCATTGGGGATTTCTTGAACAAAACCCAATCAAAGTTAATGAATACATGGTGCGAGAATTCTATGCGAATTACTAAGCTTGGGAAGTAGAGTCGGTATTCCTCTAAGGGAAGATGTTGGACAATTCCAAAAAGGATCTAAAAGCTATTCTGAAGATTCCCCACATTCCGCTTGCGAAGGATGAGTATTCAAGGATAAAAGCAGATGTGTTCAAGGGGAGGATGTATTTGGCTCCCATTCTTAAGAAGATTGGTGATGAGTGGATTTTTGACGGTTTAGAATTTCACAAATGAAATCTCGTCGAAGTATAGTTTCTAAACCAACACTAATTCCTTCATACAAAAGATTGTTTGTCACAAGTACAAACCCCTAAAATTATAAACCGAAGTATTTAAACCTCGGGTCGTCTCTCAAAGAAATTGCAGGGTAGTGTTCTTGTTATTGGTCATGGACATGTATATTTTGGGGTTTTTGATGAGAAACAAGAAAAGTAAATGGTAAAGGAAATCAAATGACGAAAAGGTCTTGGCAAGGTTTGGTAGTCAAGGATCTCTATTCTTATCACTAACCACAATATGATAATTGCAAGGACCAATCTCACTAAGTCATCCTCTAACAAGTAAAGGAAAGTCAAATGAGCTATATCAATCCAAGTCCATAAGTCCTAGTTATTCACTAATTGAGTTAATGAGAACTAGAGTCAATGGCTATCAACTATCAATCACTTGGATATTAGTGACTCAAGAATTCCTAAGTTACCTTCCCAAGCCAAGAGCATAAAATCCTACTCTAACATCCTCTCAAGCATTTTGACAAACACTTGGAAGGCATAAAGGGAAAACATAGTGAATTTGGCAACAAGTATGAATCTAACAACAATTATTACAAGAAATTAACAACAACAATCAAAAGGAGCACAATTATTATGAATTACCTCTAATTGAATTGAAAGAAAATAGAAGAGACAAGAGTGAATCTACAACAAAGCATAGTAACAAAATAGAAGAAATTACAACAAAAGAATAGAAGAATGATAAATGTAACAACAAAGAATTGAAAAGTAGAAGTAGAAGAGAGCATGAGTTAAACCCTAGATCTAAGATTATTGACTTAAACCTATTCCTAATCCTAGAGAGAAGTGAGAGCTTCTCTCTCTAAAACTCACTAAAACTAATCCTAAACTAAAAACTATGTGTAAAAATGATGGAAACCCCCTTTTGCTCTTCAATCCTTGGCCTTTAAAGCATTTTGGCGCCAAAGTTGGTTGCAAACTGGGCCCCACAGCTTTTCAGAATTTGTTGAGGACGTTTTCTTCTTAAAAATCACGTGCGGCCACCGACGCGTACGCGTACAGCACGCGTGTGCGTCCCTGAAGTTTTCGCAATCCACGCGTGCGCGTACAGTGCGTATGTGCGTGGATGAATATATCCAAATCTTTGGCTTTTTCATGTGTTCTCCACTTGCATACTTTCCTCTTCACTCCTTTGATCCATTCCTAGCCCTTTTCAATCCTAAAATCACTAGCAAACACATCAAGGTACCTAGTGGAATCAAAGGTGAATAAAAAATTAGCTAATTTAAGGTCTAGAAAGCATGTTTTCACATTTAAGCACAAATCAAGGGAGAATCACAAAATCATGCTATATCATTGAATAAATGTGAGAAAAGATTGATGAAATGCTCTAATTTCAACACAAGATAAACCCTAAAAAGGGGGTTTATCAACCTCCCCACACTTAAACCATAGCATGTCCTCATGCTATACCAAGAATGAAGTAAATGGTATGGCATTTATTTAATGCACTAAACTATATGCAACCTATCTAAATGCAACTACCTACATGAGTGCAAATGCTTGGTCAAAACAAATCAACCCTCCAAGAGAATATATGTAGGCATAAGGGCTAAAGCAATAGAAATCAAATCCAACCCACAATTATATTGAATTATCAAAAATGATTTACAAACTTGCATGAATAAAGATGATTATGGTGAATACATGTAATTGAGCAATCGAACTCTCACCGGATGTGTATCCGCTCTAGTCACTCAAGTGTTTAGGGGTTGATTCACTCAATTCTCCTCTATTTCATGTTCTCCAAGATTTGTTCTTCATCTAACAATCAACAATTATTCAATGCATGCATACAATTATCATGAGGTCTTTCTCAAAGGTTGTAATGGGGTTAGGGTCAAGGTAGGATCATGTAAGGTTAAGTGGACTATAGTTTGAATCTTTGATGAGCTTAAACTTTTCCACCTAACCTATGATGACCTATACAATTAAGTACTAACCTAACTACCCATTCTTCACTTTTTCACATACTCATACATTTTCTTTTCATTTAACAACACTTATGCATTGATCCTTATTGAATCTTACTTTGGGGCATTTTGTCCCCTTTTTATTTCTTTCTTTTTTTTTCCTTTTCTTTCTTTTTCTATATATTTTTTTTCATATATTTTTTTCTTTTCTTTTTATCTTTTTCCTTTTGTTTTTCTCATTTTTCTTTCAACAGCACCAATGCATAAGGTCTAACATTTTATTAATATATGAGCATGTACCCAATTCTCAAATGTATAAAAATACAAAGCATCCTTTTATCCCAACCAATGTTCCAAATTTCCCCACTCTTGAATGATACACACTCATTAGTCTAAGCTAATCAAAGATCTAAATTAAGGGCATTTATTATTTTTCGCTTTAAGGCTTGTAATGTGCTAAAATAAAGAACAATTGGGTTAAGCATAGTCTCAAAATTGGCTAACAATGGAAGATAAAAGGTAGGCTATTTGGGTAAGTGAGCTAATGAAACAATGGCCTAAATCATATAAATACATGAATACAAGGAATAATGGACATAAAGAATCAAGCAAATCAAGGATCACAATCATAGAAGGAGAACAATTGCACACAAGAAGGAAAATAAGTGGTTATAAGATGTAACCACACCATTAGGCTCAAATCTCACTTGCTTGTGTTCTTAGCTCAAGGCATGCTTCACTAAATGTATATGATTCAAGCAAGTTTCACAAGAATTTTCAATTAATTGGGGTGGTGCCCTATAGGTAAATTCTTTGGAAAATTTCATTGTTTTGACTAAGCTTATCCCAAATCAAACCAAATTTCTTATGTAAAAGGGTAAACCAAGCTCTAATCATCCGTAATTTTTAAAATCACAACCAAAACTAAAACAACTACATAAAGCAAATCTAACTAAAAGTATGAAATATCTACTAACTAAGGTGCAAAAGGCAACAACTAAGATAAAAGTAACAACTAAAATAAAAGTATCAAAAGTAACAAGTATATATACAATAATAACAAAAGTGCAATCAAAGTAAAGTGCAAAGTACTAGGAATAACAAAATAAAAGATAAATGTCCGAACTTATCATCCAAAATAGCTACTCCACCAACGGCGACGACGGCGACCTCCCCACACTTAAGATGAAGCATCGTCCTCGATGCTACTGCTCTGGCTCATGGTGAGGGTCAACTTTCGTATCTGGCCATGGTGAAATCAACTGTCGCATCTGGCTGGATCTCATGCTGTGGCTCCTCAGGTGGCTGCTGTGCCTCCGGGGTAGCCGGTGTCTGTGGTGGCGCCTCTGTCTGAGCTGGCTCCACCTCATGCTCCTCCTCTGATGCGGAAGACTCGGGAAGAGGGGGTAACTCAATGCCCAATGCCATGAACATCGGATCCATTCTGTCCAGGCATCGCATAATACGGCGCTCACTGCACTCCATAAAGCGGATCAGGTGCTGGACTAACAGATATGTCGGCTGGGGAACTGGTGGTGGTAATGGTGCTGATGGACCTGCGGGTCCTGCTGCTGCTGAGGATGAAGAAGCACCAGGTGCTGCTGCTCTGGCTCTAGAGCGGCACCGGAAAGGGGGCTTCTCATGCACCCACTCCCCCTATGGAATCACTTCCTCTTTTCTGTGGACCGGGGGTGTTATCTCATCATCCGCCTCTCACGGGGTGCCGGCTAGCTGAATCATCATGGTGACCATGGTGGGAAAGGAGAGTAAGCCACGGACGTGTGCCCGCCATATGTAGCGCCTGATCAATCGAGGAAGGTATACCTCCTTCCCCTCTATAACACAGCCGATCAGGACAAGCATGTCCATGGGGATCTTTGTGAAGTGGGTGGTCGGCATAACGTAATGTGCAAAAATCTGCTGCCACGTTTTGGCCACCCTAGAAAGATGAGTAAACAGCATCCCCTTGGGCTTCCGGTTGTCAGCGTCCATCACCCATGGGGCATCCGGGGTGGCAATAACATCCCTCAGTGCATCGTAGTCAAAATCCATGCAATGTATGGCTACCTCTGCTTGCCCAATGGCATCTGTAGTACCGGTCCTAGGTAGACAGCCGAGTCTATCTTGAATAGCTGCCTCCATAACTAATATCTGCCCGCCTTGCAGGTGAACCGACTCAAGTGTGTGTCTGAAGAAGTTACAGTAAAATTCCTTCACCCAAGAGGAGTTCACCCGGCCTAGATCTCTATCGATAAAGCCCATGCCCATCCCCTAAATACGGGTCATAATAGCTCATCTCACATCAGTTGGGAGGACCAGCTTCTTCTCTATATTCAGATTTTTCTTCTGGTATGTCAGGACGTGTAGCTCGCAATAGAGGTTAGGCAACCTATATGCTTCTGTAGGCGGCAGCTGTTGATTCGCTTTGTCCTCATCATGTAGAGGGTTCTTTGCATAGTCATAGTAGGGAGAAAGAGTGAATGGTTGAGTTTTCTTTCTCTTCCTTAAGGTAACCTTAGACTTTCCTCTATCGGACATCCTGAAAAGAGATATGCAGGGTATAAACAAATAAGCCAAGTAGAAGAAAACAAAGCAAGGCATGACATATTCATGAAATGAGTTAAAAAGATAGAATTCTTGGAAAGCAAGCAATGCAATTCAGAACACAATCAAAGCCATGAACTAAGACTCCAAGCAATATGTGCACGGTGCTTGCTTATTAAGCTCAATAAGCATCATACCCAAAAGAATGATGAAAGAGTGAGTTTTAAACTAAAAATAAAAGTGAGTTGGTTAATCAGGTTAGGAGTTAGAAAACCGGCTTAAGGATTAGTGGTATGGCGGTTATTGGCTTAATCAAGATAATTGCAGAAAGTATGGTTAATAAGCACACTCACATTCATGAGGACGATGCACTTATTGATGATGAAATATGAAATATTGCACAAAAGCATATACCTGGAAAATCGGTTCATCAACATTGCATAAGGTCACTGAGTTTTGCAATAAATGGCATGGAGAAATTGAAACAAGCACTAGTGTAACCAAAGGCAAGTTGAAAGCTGTTTTGAAGGAAAGTGTTACACAAGTGGAATGCACCGATTATTGCAAAAGAATGAACTATATTCAAGAAAAATACAAGTCACAATCAAATGGTGAGGCTGGTATGAGTCGGAAAGCATTTGATTTAACTCGAAAATGAAAGCACATGAAGGTTCACACATCAATTTAATCAATGCATATCTCGGGAAACAAAATAAACACGAAATTTCCAACCCACTCGACCTAAGAAGTGAACTTGGTATAAGCCAAGTAAGGTGCAATTGAAAAAGTGTCAAGTTCAAGTCTTGGTAGCGAGTCCAAAAACAAAGAAATTTTTAGAAAATTGGGCAGTATTCTGGCAGTAAATTGGACGTTCTCAGATAGCAAACAGCAGCAAATTAACACATGATATATTAGAGCATAAGTTTAGGCAGCAGCAAGCTCAATTTCACAAGTAAAGTGCAGCAAGGCAGCATTGAAACAGTATAGCAGTAGCACTATGTGCATAGACATCACCAAATAGCAACCAAGTAGTTTACAAGCAGAAAATAAACAGGAACGGAGCACTTATCAGGCCTAGAATCCTCTAACCACAACCTAACTACCTAACAGCATGCAATTCTAACTATCCTAAGCTGAATAGATTAATCAACTAAGCTAACTAATAACAACAACTAAAATTAATTGAAACAGGAAGAGAACAGAGTAGTGGAGAAAGGGGATGGTGAATATGGGATGCAAAAGCTAAATAGCAAGGTAAAATGGAGGGGGAAGGCAGCAGTGCCGCCCAGTAGTGGTGGCGACCTAGTAGAGCTCACGGTGGCAGTAGGGATGCGCGATGAACAGGGTTCCGAGCAGAGAGAGAAATGGTGAAAGATGGAAGTGAGAAGAAGGGAAGAGGACAGGGAGTAGGGTGGTGATGACTAGTGAGTGAGGGTATGAGTAGTGGTGTAGTGCTCGCCGGCGATGACTGGTGGCTGCGGCGGAGCTGGGCGGAGGAGTGAGAGAAGAGAGGTAGAGGCGAAAGGAGAGGGATGGAGGAGAGAAGAAAAAGGCGAGGAGACAGGAGTTAGGGTGGCGGCAGTGAGTCGCCGGACTGATGGGTGGTTTGGTGGCTGTAGAGCTCGAGACGGTGGCTATGGGAGAAAGGAAAAAGAAACGTTGGAAGGGGGAAGGGATGGGGTGCACGAATAGCAAGGGTTTCTCACGTGGATGGGGTATTAGGGATTTTGAATCCACACATACGCATCCCGTACACGTGCGCGCGGATGGTACGAAGAGGAGATGGGCGCGGAAGCGCGATATGCGTGCATGCGTGGGTGGAAAGGTTGCGCTTCTACGCGTGCGCGTACTGTGCGTGTCCGCGTCGGTAGAAGCTTGCGCGAGAAGCATGATGCTCGCGCCAAAGTCGCGCAACTCTCGGGTCATATGTATGGGAACTGTGTTGACCCATCCACGCATACGCGTGCTTTACGCGTATGCGTGCATGCCCTTGTGCGCCACGCTTGATGTTCGCATTGTGTTCGCCTAACTCTCTAGAATATGAGTGAGGAGTTTTGTTCACCCATCAATTCGTACGCGTACAGCGTGCGTACGCGTACAGCATGCGTACGCGTCCCTGCTCTCTTTTTTTGTTTTTTTTGGGAAGCACTAAAACAGCTAAAAAATTCCCCTAACATTACCTTCAACTCTGAATCAACCAAAAATGCAAAATTAATAAAAAGGAATTTCCAAAAGCAACCAAACATAACTTGCACCCTAAGCAACTACACTCAAAACATTAGGAAAAGGCTACAATGAAGAGGAAAACTACCTACAATGGCAACTCAAATCACTTATTAAGCAAACTACAATAGAGTGGAAAGAGTTTACCATGGTGGGGTGTCTCCCACCTAGCACTTTTATTTTAAGTCCTTAAGTTGGACATTTTAGGAAGCTCTTTGTCATGGTGGCTTGTGTTTGTACTCATCCTTGAATCTCCAAGGATCCTTGCTCCTCAAATGGTTGACAGAAATTCCAACCCTCTTCACCAAGCTTGAGTGAAACTCTACCCATGATATAAGGTCCCGAAGTTGGTCTTCAAAGTATGATCCAGGGTCCCATATCTTATTTTCGCACCCGTCTTCAAGTTGATTGTCATGGTTCTTCCATCCGGATGGTGGGCACATAGAATTCTCTTGAGCACACCGAATTATCCTTCTAGACCCACACAGAGTAGCATTCGTCCAATCATGGTCCCTATGCTTTGGAGCTTTGACCCTAACGAGCGTAATTCCAAACTTCCAACCACTACACAACTCCCTCTTACTATAAACTCCGCAAAGAACTCTAAGTTTTCCATCCGTTTCGATCAAGCCATATTCAAGTGAGAAGGTGAAACTCAAAGGTAAGAATGTTATCCACTTGAATATTGTGTTGGGTGGTGACTTGGGGAGGGGGGCCTCTCCACACTTAGATAATGCGAGGTCTTTAAGCTCTTCCTTAGTTATCTCCACCTTTTGACAACTCCGTTCAATTTTTCCTTGCTTATCAACTTCTTCCAATTCCTCCTCATCATCAATCAAATCAAGCCTTGGGGTTGTGCGAATTTCAATTCAATATCAACTTCGCATCCAATGGAAGGGTCTTCGACAAGATCACCAATGTCACTTGGCTTGGAGTTATCTTCAATATCTTCAATTTCTTGTTCAATGGGAGGGGATTCAATTTTGGATAAAAATTCATTGATGATTGAATTCATTTCTTGATCAACCTCTTTATATTCTTCAATTCGGATATGCTCCAGAGGTTGTTGAGATTCCCATGGTGGCTCCATACCTCCTAAATTTTTAACCACATCTTCCTTTTCTTCAATTGTAGGTTCCTCCAATTGTTCCAATACAAAACCTAACTCCTCCTTCTCCACCAGATTGTCTAATCTCTTCTTTATGCGTTGCTCTTCTTTGGATCCTTCACATGCGGCTATGGGAGCACCTTGAGTGTTCAAGCATTGGTAGGCTAAGGTATGCACTACCTTAGTCAAATTGGTCACAAACTCTAAGGTGTTCCTTTGCATATCCCCTTGTCCTTGAAGTAACAAGGTGAGAGGTTCATCTATTGGAGCTTGGGGTGGATAAGAAGGTTCATTATTTTGGAGAAAGGGTTCATAGTAGGGAGGTGGTTCCTCTTGGTAAGGGTACAGAGATGGTGTGTATTGAGGTGGTTCTTGGTAGTAATCATGATAGGGTTGTGGTGGTTCTAAAGGTTCTTGCTCATAATAGTCACAAGGGTATGGTATAGGTGATTGGTCATATGATGGACAAGGGTCATAGGAAGGTGCTTGGTAAAGAGAGGCTTGTAAGTATGGTTGAGGTTCATGTTGAGGATAAGAGTCATAGGCATATGATGATGGTAATTGATTTTCACAAAAAGATTCACCATAGCCATTGAATTGACATGCATTAGGATGGTAGTTGTACCTAAGAGTATCCGGAGGTTGTTGCCAATAGGGGTGATCAATTCCTTGAGGCTCCTTCCATCTATGTTAGTTCCATTCTTGACACATGTGGTCATTGAAGTTCACATTTTCTACAATACAATTAGAACCAAACTCATAGCCAAAGTGAGAATTCATAGTGGAAGCAAAATCAAACAACTAAGTCTATGAAACAAATGAAAGAGAAACATATTTACAATATTCACATATGTACAATAACCAATAACATAACACCATCGCAATTCCCCGGCAACGGCGCCATTTTGATGAATGGATTTTTGATGGTATAGAATTTCACTAATGAAGTCTCGTTGTAAAGTATAGTTCCTAAA
>NC_029786.2:27697478-27704612 GCF_000816755.2 Arachis ipaensis | reverse complement strand
GCATTAGGATGATTAGGATGGTAGTTGTACCTAAGAGTATCCGGAGGTTGTTGCCAATAGGGGTGATCAATTCCTTGAGGCTCCTTCCATCTATGTTAGTTCCATTCTTGACACATGTGGTCATTGAAGTTCACATTTTCTTTAGAACCAATAAGGCTTGTGAGTATGGTTGAGATTCATGTTAAGGATAAGAGTCATAGGCATATGATGGTGGTGATTGGTTTTCACAAGAAATTACACCATAGCCATTGAATTGACATGCATTAGGATGGTAGTTGTACCTAAGAGTATCCGGAGGTTGTTGCCAATAGGGGTGATCAATTCCTTGAGGCTCCTTCCATCTATGTTAGTTCCATTCTTGACACATGTGGTCATTGAAGTTCACATTTTCTACAATACAATTAGAACCAAACTCATAGCCAAAGTGAGAATTCATAGTGGAAGCAAAATCAAACAACTAAGTCTATGAAACAAATGAAAGAGAAACATATTTACAATATTCACATATGTACAATAACCAATAACACAACACCATTGCAACTTCCCGGCAACGGCGCCATTTTGATGAGTCCATTTTTGACAGTTTAAAATTTCACAAATGAAATCACGTCGAAGTATAGTTTCTAAACCAACACTAATTCCTTCATACAAAAGATTGTTTGTCACAAGTAAAAACTCCTAAAATTATAAACCGAAGTATTTAAACCTCGGGTCGTCCCTCAAAGGAATTACAGGGTAGTGTTCTTGTTATTGGTCACGGACATGTATATTTTGGAGTTTTTGATGAGAAACAAGAAAAGTAAATGGTAAAGGAAATTAAATGACAAAAAGGTCTTGGAAATGTTTGGTATTCAAGGATCTCTATTCTTATCACTAACCACAATATGATAATTGCAAGGACCAATCTCACTAAGTCATCCTCTAACAAGTAAAGGAAAGTCAAATGAGCTATATCAATCCAAGTCCATAAGTCCTAGTTATTCACTAATTGAGTTAATGAGAACTAGAGTCAATGGCTATCAACTATCAATCACTTGGACATTAGTGACTCAAGAATTCCTAAGTTACCTTCCCAAGCCAAGAGCATAAAATCCTACTCTAACATCCTCTCAAGCATTTCGACAAACACTTGGAAGGCATAAAGGGAAAGCATAGTGAATTTGGCAACAAGTATGAATCTAACAACAATTATTACAAGGAATTAACAACAACAATCAAAAGGAGCACAATTATTATGAATTACCTCAAATTGAATTGAAAGAAAATAGAAGAGACAAGAGTGAATACAACAAAGCATAGTAACAAAATAGAAGAAATTACAACAAAAGAATAGAAGAACGATGAATGTAACAACAAAGAATTGAGAAGTAGAAGTAGAAGAGAGCATGAGTTAAACCTTAGATCTAAGATTATTGACCTAAACCTATTCCTAATCCTAGAGAGAAATGAGAGCTTCTCTCTCTAAAACTCACTAAAACTAATCCTAAACTAAAAACTATGTGTAAAAATGATGGAATCCCCCTTTTGCTCTTCAATCCTTGGCCTTTAAAGCATTTTGGCGCCAAAGTTGGTTGCAAACTGGGCCCGCAGCTTCTCAGAATTCGCTGAGCACGTTTTCTTCTTAAAAATCACGTGCGGCCACCGACGCGTACGCGTACAGCACGCGTGCGCGTCCCTGAAGTTTTCGCGATCCACGCGTGCGCGTATAGTGCGCGTATAGTGCGCGTGGATGAATATATTCAAATCTTTAGCTTTTTCATGTGTTCTCCACTTGCATACTTTCCTCTTCACTCCTTTGATCCATTCCTAGCTCTTTTCAATCTTGAAATCACTAGCAAACATATCAAGGTACCTAGTGGAATCAAAGGTGAATAAAAAATTAGCTAATTTAAGGTCTACAAAGCATGTTTTCACATTTAAGCACAAATCAAGGGAGAATCACAAAACCATGCTATATCATTGAATAAATGTGAGAAAAGGTTGATGAAATGCTCTAATTTCAACACAAGATAAACCCTAAAAAGAGGGTTTATCAATTGGCCGTCCCGTTGCATGTTGGGAATATAGCAAGGAGAGAAAATCTGTTCCCGCGAGTATTGCTTATTCCGACTTGAATGTCGAGGCGCGTATTTGGCATCTGATTGTGGCCGACTATATAGTCCCTAGCACCCATGCTAACCATGTCAGATTTAAAGCTGCTTTGCTAATTTGGGCTATTTTGGAAGGGAAGACAATAGCCATTGTACCTGCCGAGGCACGTATTTGGCATCAGATTGTGACCGACTATATAGTCCCTAGCACCCATGCTACCTATGTCAGATTTAAAGCTGCTTTGCTAATTTGGGCTATTTTGGAAGGGAAGACAATAGCCATTGTACCTTTGATGCGCACATCGATTTGGAAACTCATTGAAAAGAAAAAGATCAACATCCATTTTCCATCGATGGTGATGCGACTAGCTATAGCAGCGGTGGTAGAGAGGCAACCCTCGGACGTCATGTTCAAGATACCAAGAGGCAACAACTTCATTCCGCAGGGAGATTTGGATGGATCGACAAAAGAGACACCCGCCAAGAGGAAGGCACCTACAACACCATCATTAAATCCACCAACTTCATCAACTCCTTTACCGTTTCTCCGGTCTCTTCCGGACTTCTTCCAAGATATCTTGCATAGTATCCACAACATGGAGCAACTTGAGCACGAGCGTTTCGAGTGGATAGAGGCAAGGCTACAAGGAAGAGGCCCTGGCCCAACTCCCAAAGCTTTATCAGAGTCAGTTGGGGAGGAGGATAGTGGAAGACAACAACCCATGCACCATTGACCACCAGCTGAAGGTGGAGCCCCCAAGTTACCGTTCTCCCAGATGATGAGCATGCACATAGGACCATGCATTAATTAAGTGTGGGGGAGGTTCGACAACTTCGAGGGGGAAAAATGCTGTTCTTAGACACTTTGCAATACCTTTTTGTCCATTTTCTTTCAATTTTTGCAATTTTGTTCTTATTGCACTTTGTTGGTTTGTTTGTATATATTTCTTTAAGTGCTTATGGTTTTATGATAGTAAATATTTTCATGTTGCATGGTAGAGTAAATAAGTTTGGTAAGACAACAAGAAATTTTCATGAAATCTTTCTTAGGGCGTGCCATTGATTGAATTGAAAATTGTTTTTCAACTTGCTTGGAGTATTCTTTTCATAGAACATAGAAAAAGAGCTAGAACAACATACCTTGTGAGATTTGAGCTCTAATAGATGGTTGTACATTTCCAACCATAAAGTTTGTTCTTGTGTGCTCATACTCCTTTTTTTATTGTGATCTTAGATTTGCATGAATCTATATGTCCTATTTTTTGTGTTTGATTGCATTTAGTATGATTGAGGCCATTTTTGATATTGAACTCACCATCCTATATGGCCAACCCTTGCATTCACCTTTGTGACCCCTTTTGAGCCTTTAAACCCCCTTTTTTCTAATTCTAAGCACATTATTCTCCCTAAAGCAAAAAACCATTGATGTCCTTGAATTATTCTTTGATTAGCTAGGGTGGAGTAGTGTGTGTACTCTAAGTGTGGGGGAAAATTTTTGGAAAACATTAGTGAAGAGCTTATTTAGGATATTCATTGTGAAAATTTGAAAAATAGTCAATACTTATGCATTCATTGTTCAAGACATATGCATCTTCTCTTGTTGACAAAAACAAGGAATTGCTGATAAAAATAAAATAAAATAAAATAAAATCAAAAATAAAAAATCAATCAAATCAAGTTTTGTGCATAATAGTATATGAAATAAAAAGGTGAATAAAGGATGCATATGTTTGTATTTTGGGAAGAAAATGCATGAATGAATGTGAGAAAGGAGATAAATGGGTAGTTAGGTTGTTTTATTATGTGTATATAGGAGGGTATAAGATTAGGTGGACACTTGAGCTAATCAAAGATATAATTCACTAAGTCCACTTAACCATATTAATCCTACCTTAACCCTAGCCCATTACAACCCTCCAAAGACCTCATTATATTTGTTTTTCATGCATTAAATATTAGTTGATTGTTAGATGATTTGTAATTCTTTGAAAAGCATGATTAAAGGAGAATTGAGTGATTAAACCTTAAACACTGAGCGAATAGAGTGTAAACACATCCGGTGAGGGGTTCGATCGTTCAATTCTATGTTCTTGTTCCTTATATTGTACCTTCTTGCAAGTTGTTTGTTGGTTAGTTATGAAAATCACAATTCAATTCTTTGGATATCGATCATGGTGCATTGACTCTTTGCCTTGGCCCTAAGGTTTTCTTGGGATTGATAGGAATTTCGTAGTTTGTTTCTACCAAATTTTGATAGAATAGACATTAGTAGGTAATATCTAGATTAGTTGCATGCATATAGGTAGTACATTAAATAAATTGTTTGCCCTTTCATTCATCTCCTTTGATTGTGATTAGCATGAGGATATGCTAGTGTTTAAGTGTGGGAGAATTGATGAATCCATATTTTACAATGATCTTTTGTTAGAATTGAGTGGATTTCATCATATAAACCTACAATTATTCCATTAAAAAGCATGCTTTTGAGCTTTCCTCCTAAATTGTGCTTAATTATGAAAACATGCTCTTTTGTGCCTAATTTGACTTATTTTATTCCATTTGCCTTCCATTCCATGTCTTGATGTTGTTTGTGAGTGATTTCAGATGTATAAGGTAGGAATGGCATGGTGAGAATGGAAGAAGAGCATGCAAGGAGGAGGAAGCATGAAGAAACAAAGGAGAAGAGCAAATTGATGTGTGCGTGTGCACAGCCTCTTGTGCATATGCACAGGTAGCAAATTAGAGCCAAGTGTGTGAGCGCACAGCATCTGACGCATCGCACAAGCATCCTGAGTATCGCGAAGTGTGCGTGCGCACAACCCCTTGTGCGTACGCACAGCCTGAGATTTTGCCCAAGTGTGCGTGCGCACACGTCTGTGCGTACGCGCAGGTGCCCGCACATGCCTTTTGTTGGAGGCCCATTTCTGATGCTGGAAGCTCATATTGGAAGGGGAAAACCTTGTGGAAAGATAGCATATCATTAGGTAGTTTTTAGAGTAGTAGTAGGAGGCTTTAGTTTAGTTTTTCTCTAAGTTTTCTCTCATCACCATTAGGGTTTATACTAGGGTTTTACATTTCAAGTGCCATTTCCATTTTTTGATCTTGCTTTGTGCTAGCCTCCATTGTAAGTATCTCTTAATTACTACTTCTTTTAGTTACAATTTTGATACTCTTTCTTGTAATTAAAGTCATAGTTTTAATATATATATTTTTTTCCAATTTTGATTTCTTGTTGATGATTTTGATGATTGGTGATTGTTATATGCTTGACTGAGTTGGTATTGTTGATTTTGATCATTTGTTGCTCTTAGTTTTAAGCATTTTTCTCAAGTTTACCATGTTTTGTGTTTTTTCCCACTAAGTGTTTGTGAAAATGTCAAGTTTAATTATGGGCTAAATTTCCACCCCTTGGCTTGGGAAAAATGAGCAATTGGGTTCCTAGAGTTGGAATGTCCAACATTTAGTGATAATTCTTGAGTTGTTAATTGTTCTTGTTTCCACTAACGCTAATTTGTTGCTAAGGTAATTAGCAAGTGAGTTAGGATTTGTGGATTAACACAACTATACTCACTTAACCTACTCACGATGTAAGAGTTAACTAAGTGAGATTAATCCATTACAATTGTCATATTTGTGATTCCAACAAGGAAAGGTCCCTAGCTCATCCCAAGCCAAGATTCCATTTATGTCTTGAATCATACACACATATACATACATCAATCACTTTTATAGCTTACTTGTCTATATTACATAGCTAGTTCTTTAATTCCTTTATTAGTTTTGTAGGATTACTAGTGTTCATAACACGCAGCGGAAGTAATAAAGTAATCCTATTGATCTATTTTACGCTTAAAACTTTATTGAAATAAGATGGGTTAGATGCCAATACCTGAGTACCCTAGTGAATGAAAACTTTCTCCTTCGATAGTACGAAGGTACTATGTGTATCCACACCGAGACTGATCCTTGTTGTCAACTACTTGACCAATAGATTTAACTGAAAAATTTCTTGCAACTCCTTGCACCAGCAATTCTTCACTAAAAATTGGAATATTTGTGTATGTGGAGGTAAAAGAAAAACTTGTGTGTTCTTTCTTTTATCATATACACATATATATAGTATGAGATTGGTGATTGATTTGTGAATCAAATTACAACTTAATTTGAAACAGAATCAGTTGGGATCTTATCCATATTTAAAACTCATCATAGAATAAATAATTAATTATTTAATATTCTCAATTATCATATTATTATATTCATGGTGCTAGCAAAGAATATAATAATATTTTATTTGAATTAATATAATTATTTATATGACCTAATCAAAATAATAATTAAATGATTATTTACCAAGGATTAGAACACTCGTTAGTGTGTGACCCCATAGGTTCAATACTAAGCGGGTAGTAAATTAGTCATACTAAATTTACTAATCAAGGTTGGCGTCTAGCAATGCTCCTTGACGACCCGATAGTATGAAGTAATAATATTTTTATTAAGAACCCGAGATGAACAAAAAAATACAACTCCTTCCATCTTTTCAGCTCTTAGCTAACTTTTAGAGTATGGTTTGATTGTCAAACTCTAACTTGTAACCATTATTATAATGAATTATGAAAGACTTAAGAAACTCATTTCTTAATTTATTCAAACTCCTTGGCCAAGGCATTGTTTATTTCATTCATTATAATCGTAGAGCTCAAACTCATTACCATAGTTGATGGATTTCATTTTGACTAATCATTAATTCTACAAGTATTTAAATCATACCCAATGTCCATTCAACTAACACCGTAGGGTGTTAGGTGTCCGGAATCAAAGTATAACAAATACATTGTCAATTACTATGATAGTCACAGGTTAAAGGAAAATTCTAATATTATGTTCATTATAAGAATATCCTATTGACAAATATACGGTAACTATAACCATTAGGAATTCTTAGAGTGAGTCAATTCAATGGTTATATCTCTATATATACCATTTATATATAAAATTTAATAAATGAGATCTATTAATCTTCATCCAATGAAGACTATTA
>NC_029786.2:27692368-27695979 GCF_000816755.2 Arachis ipaensis | reverse complement strand
GTGAAAACATAACCTGAAGTAGATTTGCTATCATCTTTGTCTGAGGCAAAACTTGCGTCAGTGAATCCTTTTGGTATAAGTTCAGAATCTCCATAGATGAGGAATTGGTCTTTGGTTCTTCTTAAATATTTAAGAATGGATTTAACCACCTTCCAATGTTCCTCACCAGGATTTGCCTGATATCGATTGGCTACTCCTAGCGCATATGCGACATCAGGACGTGTACATGTCATGGTATACATGATAGCTCCCACTACACTAGCATATGGTATTCTACTCATGCGTACTCTCTCTTTATAAGTTTTAGGACAATTCTTTCTACTGAGAGTAATTCCAGTGCCTATTGGTAAATAGCCCTTTTTGGAGTTTTTCATGTTATACCTTTTCAATATGGTATCAATATACATAGATTGTAAGAGTCCGAGCAACCTTTTAGATCTATCTCTATAGATCTTTATTCCTAGAATATAGGCTGCTTCTCCCAAATCTTTCATGGAAAATTGTTAAGATAGCCAAGTTTTGGTATTTTGCAATGCTGGTACATCATTTCCTATTAGTAATATGTCATCAACATAGAGTACTAAGAAAATGACTGTACTCCCACTAAACTTTTTGTATATGCAAGGATCCTCTTCACACCGGATAAAATCAAACTTTTCAATTGTCTTATTAAAGTAAATGTTCCAACTTCTAGAAGCTTGCTTTAACCCATAAATGGCGCGTTGCAGCTTACAAACTTTACTATGATCAGGCTGAAGTGTGAAACCTTCAGGTTGTGTCATGTACACTTCCTCTTTGAGTTCTCCATTAAGAAAAGCTGTTTTCACATCCATTTGCCATATTTCATAATCATAGTATGCTACTATAGAAAGTAAAATCCGAATAGATTTGAGCATTGCCACAGGAGAAAATATTTCTTCATAATCTATTCCCTCCTTTTGACGGTATCCCTTGGCAACTAGACGGGCTTTATAGGTCTCTACCTTACCATCTTCTCCAATCTTTTTCTTGTAAATCCATATGCAACCAATAGGTTTTATGTCTTTTGAGGGTTCAACCAAAGTCCAAACATTGTTGATTCTCATAGACTCTATTTCGGATTCTATGGCACTTTGCCATTTTAGACTTTCGGAACTTTGCATTGCCTCTTCATAAGTCTTAGGATCATTACCATCATAATCGATCCCATTTTCCACATCATCTTGCACCATTAGGTTTAGCCTTAGTGGTGGACGATGTTCTCTTGTGGACCGTCGAAGAGGTAGTTCTTGTACCAAATTTGGAGGTTGTTGAACCGATTCCAAAGGTAGTTCAAGGATTAGTTCATTAATCTCTCTTTAAACTACTATTGGTTCGTTATCCTCAACTCTTGAAGATGATAAATTTGGTGTTAGTTTGAGTACATCCAAAGTTGGTTGCTCAACTTGAATTTCATATTCTTGAGCTTGTACTATTTCATTGGTTTCTTGAACTTCATCAAGTTCTATTTCTTCACCTTGTCTTCCTTCAGAAAGAAATTTCTTTTCTAAAAAGGTTCCACCTCTTGCCACAAACACTTTGTGATCAGAAGAGTGATAGAAATAATAACCCATTGTTTCTTTAGGGTAACCAATGAATCTACATTTATCGAACCTAGCATCAAGTTTATTACTTTGCAATTTCTTAACATATGCTGGACATCCCCAAACTCTAATGTGCTTGAGATTTGGTTTTCGTCCTTTCTATATCTCATATGGTGTTGAAGAAACTACTTTAGTGAGTACTTTATTTAGCAAATATGCTGCTGTTTCTAAAGAATAGCCCCATAAATTTAATGGAAGATCAGTAAAACCCATCATGGATTGAACCATATCTAATAAAGTTTGATTCCTCTTCTCTGAAACACCATTGTGCTGTGGAGTACCAGGAGGTGTCCATTGAGAAAGAATCCCCTTTTTTTTAAGTACTCAAAAAAATTATCATTTAGATATTCTCTTCCTCTATCAGATCTAAGCACCTTAATGCTTTTACCTGTTTGATTTTCAACTTCACTGCGAAAAATTTTGAACATTTCAAATGACTCAGATTTGTGTTTTATAAGATACACAAAGCCATATCTAGACATATCATCAGTGAAAGTGATAAAATAGGAATATCCTCCTTTGGCTTGAATTTTCATTGGTCCACAAATATCTGTATGTATTAGTCCCAATAATTCTGTAGCCCTTTCTCCATGTCCTATAAATGGAGTTTTGGTCATTTTTCCTTTGAGATAGGATTCACAAGTTATATATGATTCATAATCATATTTGTTAAGGTAACTGGTATGCGAAATTGTTACTCAGGTTGTGAATTATTGTTCGAAATTGATTCCCTGGCAATGGCACCAAAAACGGATGCACAGAACCAAGGTCTAAACATATCTTCACAACTTCGCATAACTAACCAGCAAGTGCACTGGGTCGTCCAAGTAATACCTTACGTGAGTAAGGGTCGAATCCCACGGAGATTGTTGGTATGAAGCAAGCTATGGTCACCTTGTAAATCTCAGTCAGGCAGATATAAAATAGTTATGGAGTTTTTGAAAATAATATAATAAAATAAGGATAGAAACACTTATGTAATTCATTGGTGAGAATTTCAGATAAGCGTGTAGAGATACTTTCGTTCCTCTGAATCTCTGCTTTCCTGCTGTCTCCATCCAATCAGTCTTACTCCTTTCTATGGCTGGCTTTGTGTAAGGATGTCACCGGTGCCAATGGCTACTTTCAATCCTCTCGGGAAAATGGTCCAAATGCTCTGTCACAGCACGGCTAATCGTCTGGAGGCATCACCCTTGTCGTTGGTTGCATCCTATTCCTCTCTGTGAAAATGGTCCGATGCGCTGTCACTGCATGGCTAATCATCTTGGAGGTTCTCGATCATACTAGAATAGAATTTACTATCCTTTTGCGTCTGTCACTACGCCCAGCACTCGCGAGTTTGGAGTTCGTCACAGTCATTCAATCCCAGAGTCCTACTCAGAATACCACGGACAAGGTTTAGACTTTCCAGACTCTCATGAATGTCGCCATCAATCTAGCTTATACCACGAAGATTCTGATTAAGAGATCTAAGAGATACTCATTCAATCTAATGTAGAACGGAAGTACTTGTCAGGCACGCGTTCATAGGGAATGATGATGATTGTCACGTTCATCACATTCAGGTTGAAGTGCGAATGAATATCTTAGAAACTGAATAAGTTGAATTGAATAGAAAACAGTAGTACTTTGCATTAATCCTTGAGGAACAGCAGAGCTCCACACCTTAATCTATGGAGTGCAGAAACTCTACCGTTGAAAATACATAAGTGATAATGGAGTTCATTGGTCTCGGCCCCAGAGGGGAACCGGAGTAACCAAGACTGATCACAGGATCAAAAATACAATCCAGGATGTCACAAAGATGTCTAATACAATAGTAAAAGGTCCTATTTATAATAAACTAGCTACTAGGGTTTACAGAAGTAAGTAAATGATGCATAAATCCACTTCCGGGGCCCACTTGGTGTGTGCTTGGGCTGAGCTTGAAGTCTACACGTGGAGAGGTCATTCTTGGAGTTGAACGCCAGCTTTTGTGCCAGTTTGGGC
>NC_029786.2:27679763-27691233 GCF_000816755.2 Arachis ipaensis | reverse complement strand
GGTAGAGAGCTGGCGTTGAACGCCAGTTTGCGTCATCTAAACTTGGGCAAAGTATGGACTATTATATATTTCTGGAAAGCCCTGGATGTCTACTTTCCAATGCAATTGGAAGCGTGCCATTTTGAGTTCTGTAGCTCCAGAAAATCTATTTTGAGTGCAGGGAGGTCAGAATCCAACAACATCAGCAGTCCTTCTTCAACCTCTGAATCTGATTTTTGCTCAAGTCCCTCAATTTCAGCCAGAAAATACCTGAAATCACAGAAAAATACACAAACTCATAGTAAAGTCCAGAAATGTGAATTTAACATAAAAACTAATGAAAACATCCCTAAAAGTAACTAGATCCTACTAAAAACATACTAAAAACAATGCCAAAAAGCGTATAAATTATCCGCTCATCAGTAACCTTCTTTATGTAACTTAGAAATCCTTTTTTTTCTCCTATATGACCAAGTCTACAATACCAAAGATATTATTCATTTACTTGATTATTCCTCTCTCTTTTGAGAGTAGAAACATGCATGACAGAATTACCATTTAAATCGGGAAGAATATAAATGCCATATTGGAGATAGCCATTTACGTATAAGTCATCACCATAATAAGTAGAACAAATGTCATTTTTAATATTAAAATAAAAACCACGTTTGTCCAATATAGAAACAGAAATAACATTTGCAACAAAATTAGGAACATAATGACAATTCTCCAATATTAATGTCTTGCCTGTAGGTATTGCTAAAGAAATAGATCCTATAGCTACAGCAGCAACATTTGCTCTGTTCCCGACTTGAAGGTAAGTTTCTCCCTTCTTCAGCCATTTACTTACTCGTAGTCCCTGCAACGAATTGCAAATATTATGAGCACTTCCGGTATCTAATACCCATATAGAAGAATTAATAGTAGCTAAAGAAATCATGAAAACTGTTTTCAAGCATGTCTTACCTTCCTCTTTGGTTTTCAAAGAAGCAAGGTACTCCTTGCAGTTTCTTTTCCAATGACCTTTGCCTTTACAATAAAAGCATTCAGCATCATTTTTGTCAGCCTTTTCTTGTTTACCCTTGGGTTTGGTCACACCACCCTTAGGTGCCATAGGTTCTCTTTTAAAATTATTCTTTCCATTTCCTTTTGCTTTCCACTTTCCTTTCTTCTTAGAAGAGCTTCCAACTACCATAGCAACTCCTTTATTTTTCTCAGATGCAATTTGATTCTCATAATCAATTAGCATGTTGAGCATTTTATGAAGATCACAGCTTACTTTAATCATATTAAAGCTAACAATGAATTGTGAAAAAGTTTCTGGAAGAGATTGCAAGATCAAATCTTGTGAAAGTTCTTTGCCCAATTTTCATCCCAACTTCTCAAGTTGTTCAATAAGATCAATCATCTTAAGAACATGGGGTCCAACAGGAGAGTCCACATCAAGTGTGGATTTAAACAAAGTTTTGGACAATTGATATCGGGCCGTCTTACTTTGTGCATCATACATCTTCTTAAGATATTCAACAATAGTTGGTGGATCCATATCCTGATGTTGCCTCTAAAGATCAGAACCCATGGATGCCAGAATGATGCATTTGGCAGTAAGACAATTTTTCAAGTACTTCTCATAAGCCTTGGTTGCCTCATTATCAATACTTCCATCCTCTTTAGGAACTGGGGCCGTTACAGCAGGCTTATCGATTATATCAATTAGCCTTTCATGAGAACAATTTCAAATTGCGATACCAATCATCATAATTGGCTCCAGCCAATTTGTTATTTTCAAGTATGCCACGCAGTGATAGAGCAGACATATTATTCATGAATCTAAAAGGAAAAAACAAATATAAGTACGTATTCACACATACAAATAACACTTTCTACAATAATTATTATTATAGAAAATTAAGAAATCTTTATTTCTTAAATTAAATGTTAAAAAAGTATTTAAAATCATGAATGAGTATCTTGGTTGTCAAGTCATTACTCATACATTTTTAAACAGATGATTAAATGTATCACATACAATTTTAATCCCAAATAATTACCTGGTTGTTAGGTTATTATTTAATTAAATTATATTTTATACCCCTAGGTTGTCTAGGTTCAAGTAAAAATTAATTCATTCCATGTATCAAATACATGTATATAAATTTTATCCTTGAGTACGAATCTCCTGGTTGTCAGGTAACTCCTCGTAAACAAAGTATAAAATTTATTTATCCTTTTTTTTTCTTTCAGTTTTATTTCATAAATAAATAAAAAATAATAATAACAGTATGTTCCTTAACATACATATAATTTTATCCCATATAAATTTATAATTTTGATAATAGCATCCCATGCTATTATTAGGAATCACATTCACTATAATAACAAAACTTAAATTAATCCTATTAATTATGTAAATTTTTGCAATAAAATTTTAAACACAAAAGGGCCATGGCTCTGATACCACTGTAGGATTACTAGTGTTCATAACATGCAGCGGAAGTAATAAAGTAATCCTATTGATCTATTTTGTGCTTAAAACTTTATTGAAATAAGATGGGTTAGATGCCAATACCTGAGTACCCTAGTGAATGAAAACTTTTTCCTTCGATAGTACGAAGGCACTATGTGTATCCACACCGAGACTGATCCTTGTTGTCAACTCCTTGACCAATGGATTTAACTAAGAAATTTCTTGCAACTCCTTGCACCAGCAATTCTTCACTAAGAATTGGAATATTTGTGTATGTGGAGGTAAAAGAAAAACTTGTGTGTTCTTTCTTTTATCATATACACATATATATAGTATGAGATTGGTGACTGATTTGTGAATCAAATTACAACTTAATTTGAAACAGAATCAGTTGGGATCTTATCCATATTTAAAACTCATCATAGAATAAATAATTAATTATTTAATATTTTCAGTTATCATATTATTATATTCATGGTGCTAGCAAAGAATATAATAATATTCCATTTGAATTAATATAATTATTTATTTGATCTAATCAAAATAATAATTAAATGATTATTTACCAAGGATTAGAACACTCGTTAGTGTGTGACCCCATAGGTTCAATACTAAGCGGGTAGTAAATTAGTCATACTAAATTTACTAATCAAGGTTGGCGTCTAGCAACGCTCCTTGACGACCCGATAGTATGAAGTAATAATATTTTTACTAAGAACCCAAGATGAACAAAAAAATACAACTCCTTCCATCTTTTCAGCTCTTGGCTAACTTTTAGAGTATGGTTTGATTGTCAAACTCTAACTTGTAACTATTATTATAATGAATTATGAATGACTTAAGAAACTCATTTCTTAATTCATTCAAACCCCTTGGCCAAGACATTATTTATTTCATTCATTATAATCGTAGAGCTCAAACTTTACCATAGTTAATGGATTCCATTTTGACTAATTATTAATTCTACAAGTATTTAAATCATACTCAATCTCCATTCAACTAACACCATAGGGTGTTAGGTGTCCGGAATCAAAGTATAACAAATACATTGTCAATTACTATGATAATCGCAGGTCAAAGGAAAATTCTAATATTATGTTCATTATAAGAATATCCTATTGACAAATATACGGTAACTATAACCATTAGGAATTCTTAGAGTGAGTCAGTTCAATGGTTATATCTCTATATATACCATTTATATATATAATTTAGTAAATGAGTTATATTAATCTTCATCCAATGAAGACTATTATATATATATATTAATCTATCCGAATCACTAATGTCCCATTTTTAGCGATTCTACGATTAAGAACAATTTAAATTAAAAGTACTCATAAAACGTATATCTCATTATTACGATCCCTATCGTAATTATTCGTTTCTAATTTTAATTAAGGACACTATCATAAATTATAAAAGTTTATTCTTATAAAAAGAAATAATAATAATAATAATAATAATAATAATAATAATAATAATAATAATAATAATAATAATAATAATAATAATAATAATAATAATAATAATAATAATAATAATAATTCAGAATAGTATTTTGTTGGACATACACTTATCTCTAACAAGTTCATTACTTGCAATTTTGAATGTTCTTTTATTTTTTTAATTGTTCATATCTTCATTGAAAATCTTGTTGCCTTCACAACCAAAATTGCACACTCATTGATCGCTGGTCCTTGGGAGACGACCCAGGAATTAAAACTCCCGGTTTATATTGGTTTTGAATTTTGACATCTTTTGATTCCAAACTTTGGTTGGGAGTTGTTCGTCAGTTGGGAACTATACTATCGACGAAATCATATTTTATGTGAAAATTCCTAATCAACATTCGGCACACCACCATTCATCAAGTGGAACAACATCAACCTCAAATCCACTAGCAAAATTTCATCTATCAAGAATAAATTTAAAGTTTTGTGAGAATTGAGTGATGGAAAAGTAAAAGAAAGTGAGATTTGGTACTGGTAATGATAATCAAGGTATTTTAGATTATACACACTCTAATGTATGTGGACCTTCAAAGACTCCATCTCTTGAAGATCAACATTACTTTGTCACTTTCATTGATGATTTATCCAAATGAGTGTGGGTGTATACCATAAAGACTAAAGATGAAATGCTTGAAATTTTTCTTAATTGGAAAGCTAGAGTAGAGAACTACATAAGGAGAAAGATAAAAGTTCTTCAATCAAACAATGATGGAGAATACAAGAGTGATCTATTTTAGGAGGTTCGTCAGAATTATAGAATTACATGACACTTTAAAGACATAAATACACCACAACAAAATGGGGTGGCAAAGTGCATAAACAAGACATTGGTGGAGCAAGTTTAGTGCATGTTGTCTAACACTGGGTTACACAGACAATTTTGTTCTAAAGCTGAAATATACACAACATCTTCTTAATCGCTAACCATCATCTACAGTCAATGGTAAAACACCATTAGATGTATGGTCAAGAAAACATGCAACTGATTATGATTCTTTGCATGTATTTGGTTCGTCTGCATATTATCATGTAAATCAAAGTTGGATCCGAGAGCTAAGAAGGCCCTCTTTATGGGATTTAGTTCTGGAGTAAAGGGATACTGTTTCTAGTATCTGAAAATAAAGAAGATCATAATTAGTAAGGAAGCTACATTTGATGAATCTACTATGATAAAAGTAAATAAAGAAAAGGCTAATGGTACTCCAAAGCAGGTAGAGTATACACCAAAAAAGGTGGAGTTTGAGTAGCTAAAATTTAGCTCAATTAGAAGCACACCAACCGAATATTCTATGACTTAGGTGGGGTCAGTTGAAATGGATTATTCACTTGAAAGCTCTTTCTATCAATCAGAATTAAATGCAGTTAGCCGATCAAAATGACAAATTCATAAACTTACATGATTTGTCGATATGGTGGCCTATGCTCTTCCTGTAGTTGAAGAAGAAGAAGAAGTTCTATCCAATTTTCAAGAAGTCGATCAAAGCTTAGAAAATAAAAGATGGAAGAACAAGAAGTCTCTTCAAAAGAACAACACTTGGCAATTGGCACAATTACCAAAGAACAAGAAGGTAATTGGATGTAAATGGGTGTTTACAAAGAAAGAAGGATTTTTCGATAAGAACAACGTTTGCTACAAGGCACGATTGGTAGTCCAAGGCTATGCTTAGAAGAAAAGAGTTGACTATAATAAGGTATTTTCTCTCGTTGTGAAGCATTCCTCTATTAGAGTTTTGTTGGCCTTGGTAGCACAATTAAATTTGAAGCTAGCTCAACTTGATGTAAAAATAACATTTCTGCATGATGACTTGAAGATGAAAATCTATATGACTCAACCATATGATTTCAAGATTCTTGAAAAAGAAGACAAGGTGTTCAGATTGAACAAATCACTTTATGGGTTGAAGCAATCACCCAGGCAACGGTATAAGCAATTTGAAGACATGTTGTGTATATCTTCGTAAGTTGCAAGATAAGTCCTACATCTATTTACTCTTATACGTTGAAGATACGTTGATAGCATTGAAGAGCCAATTAGAAATAAAAAAGTTGAAGACTCAATTGAAACAAAAATTTGAGATGAAGGATTTACGGAAAGCTAAAAGGATTCTCGGCATGAAAATAAGTAGAGATAGATCGAGAGACAACCCTTGTTTGACTCAGAAGCAATATTTGAAGAAAGAGCTACAAAATTTTGGTATAAGTGAAGGTACAAAACTTGTAAGCACTCTACTTGCTCCTCATTTAAAACTCAGTAATCAACTATCTCTAAAGAATGATGAAGGGCGAGAATACATGTAAGACCTGAAAAAATGTTTGGGCAATTACCAATTTAGATTAGAATTAAGAGGGTTTATAGTATGTACTTTAATGTTAATTGGTTGAAAAATTTAATGTTCTGCATCTGAAAATTTGCAGATAAGATCCGAATTTACAAAAATTATTTGGAACGCAAAAATATAATTATATTTGAAAAAAAATGAGTATCGGCGTTATTTAGTGGAATATCTTGTCATGGATAAAGATGATCTTGAATGTTAATGGTCGAAAACCTTGAACTATTTATTTATTCTATGGCATTGTAATGATGTTGATATGTGTTATTGCCTAAAATAATTGAGAATGAGATTTATGATGATGATACCAACTTGTAAAATTTTGAATTTGGTTGAAAATTTTGTGATGATTGAAATAGAGATTGTTATATGTAAGAAAATATGAGATTGAAATTTGATGAATTATTGAGTATAGAGTTGAAAGTGAAATAAATGAACATGGCATATTCTTAAATTTTGGTTGGTTTCGATGTGGAATGGTTGGAAGGATGGATTAAAAAGAGGAGTTGACTTGGTGCTGTAGAAATTCTGTACTCCTAGCAGATTTTTGGGCAAATTCGATGGGCCATAATTTGACCCTCGATGCTTGGATTAAGGTGAGACTAGTGATGTTAGAAAGTTCATTGAGTCTAGTTTTATGCCTTCGAAGAATAGAGACAAAAATGAGTTTTATAAAGGAAGTTATGATTGTTGAAAGTTGAAAGATCAAAACTAAAATTATGCAGAGTATGTCAGCATAACGCAACATTTGTGCACACACAATAGGGTGCACAAGTAAGGCTGCACACGCACAATATAGTTGTGCGAGCATGATTTTTGGTTTGTTTAGCTTTTTGGTTTTAAACGTTGCGGGCCTTTCTAGTTTGTATCCTTCTGTAATGTCTATCTTGAGTTTAAGAATCATTCTAAGGATTTTAAATTTATTGGGGATAAATTTTATGAATTTATCATGAATGACCTTGTCAAGAATGATTATTTATTTGGCAAGGATATGGATTTCATTCTGCGTGCGTGATTATGATTGAGATATGGCTATTGATTGGCAAGGACGTGGATTTTGTCTCACTTACGTGATAGACATGATATCCACGCCTGGCATAGATGATGGTTTTGTCCCACTTGTGCAGTGCTACATGGGCATGTAAGGATGGTGGTTTTGTCCTGTCCACATTCTTTCTATTTGTAAGGGTGATCAGATATGCAAGTCCCAGATAACGCTACCCTTAAGGAAAGGTGGAAGGATATTCTTCGTTATGTTATATCTTGCAAACTTTTTGGAGGTTCTGATGTTTCCTCTGGGGGCTCATGACAAAAAGACTATATCTAGATTAGATATATGATGTGTCAGATATGGTAGTGTAACCGATATGTAAGCTCATGACTAATAGGACAGACATTCATCATTTTGTATTTATTTAATTTATTTGTGTGTGAAATTGACTGTGAGTGTCTAATTAATTTATACCTACTACTTATGCTACTTGCCTTAATTGTTCTCTTGTTGTGATTGTCTTGTAATATAATTGATTGTGTTTAGTTCCTTTGAAAAAATGAGACAAGATGATATGATGGTTGGAAATTGATGAGACCTAAAAGTACTTGATTTACTGTATACCTTAGTGAGTCCACCTTAAATAGCTTAGTTAAGACCCTAGGCATTTGAACTTTATGGAGTTGGAGATCATAAATTCCTAAAGACTTCATGTTCCCTTATATAGTCATTATTTAGACTCGTTATCTGCTAAAAACCTTCATGTTCTCATCCATTGTTATTCTCTTCTTTTTTTTTTAGATACGGATTGCAGCGTCATCGGTGAGAGTGTGGGATTCAAGTGAAGAAGCAGAGTTGGACTTTTGATTTTTTTTCGAATGACTAGAGATCTCTCTCCTTTTGATTTATGTTGTTCATGTATATATTTTCTTATAGAATATTTATTTGGAGAGACATGCTTATATTTGTATTGCTCTAGTAATAATTCAGTCTAGGTGGCCTACTCTATAAGTCAAGTTTAAAAATTGTTATCTAAATATAAATATATGTATTCTGGATTAAAACTCTATTGCTCAATCCTTTTGTAACTGAAATTGGCATATTATATTACCTTGATATATGGAGTATATGTTGATTTCCTACTATTTTGTTATTATTCGTGCCATCAATCATATCACAATGTGTGTGTAACAGGTGATGTATGCATATATATTTATGTCTTGAATAGGTATAAAGATAGTAATGTCTAATCACTATTGATTTACAACTTAAGCGTAAATCTATGTGGTATGATGTTATTCCTATGCTAATGTATGTAATGGGCAGCTTTATATATATATATATATATATGCAATAGTGTGTGCGAGACTTGACTTCTCTCAGGCAATTGGAGTTGTTAGTAAGTATATGAATGATCTAAGAAAAATTTATTAGCAAGCTGTCAAATGGATTCTACAGTATGTTCAAAATTCTGTAGATGTTGATTTAGTATTTGAGTAGAAAAGTTCTCTTAGTCGAGGTATAGTTGGATATTGTGATTCTGACTATGTAGGAGATTTGGATCTCAGATCTAAATCTCTGAAACTAAAAAATTAAATAGAACAAGCAACAGTAAAACAAACAAAGAAAGCCAAAAAAAAAAAAAAGGAAAAAAGGGGAAATGGAAAGATTTGGATGGTGAAAAGAGTGAAGGTGGTGGAAGGAGACTCGCGAGAGTGAGAGTGAATCAATGAAAGAGAAGATGATGGATTGTTAGGAAGGAGAGAAAAAGAGGAAGAGAAGAATCCGTAGGAGATCTTAAAGGAGTAGTGGATCTGAAGAGCAAAGGGGAGGAGGAAGGCCATCTCAGAAAACTTCGTTCTTGGTTCTTTACTTTTGCGGGAGAGAAAGAAACCCTGAATATGATATTCAATTATTTATATTACATATTAAATTTAGTAGGTTTATTAAATAGATTATTTGAATAATACTGTGTAAGTAATTCTGTTTTTAGAGATTTGATATTAAGTGAAACTTATATGTGATCTTTCTAGTCTTTTCTAAAAAATTTATTGTAATAATAAACTTCTATCTAAAGAGATTGGGTACTAACTATTAAGTATAGGACTTTATTTGTATTGAAATTTCCTACATTTTTCAATATTATTTTTTTATACTTTATTTTTATTTAAACAAAATCTCAAATATATTAAAATAGTAAAATTCTAAAAAAATATTTTTTCATTAAAAAGAAATTTATTTTTTTACAACTTAATGTCATTTCAACATGTAAAAATCCAAAGATCACATTTGATCTTGTCGTGGAGGGAAAAAAATTCATCTTTTAACTTTAAATAATTTTTTTTGATACATGTGAATTTTTTTTTGTTTACAATAGTATCCCACTATCCCCTAATCTATTAGGTTAATAACTAATCTATGGTAGATTTAAATTTTATTTAAAAAGTTATTATTTACCAATAAATTACTGTATACATAAGATAAAATTCGAATCTCTGATACGGCCACACTTACTTAAACAGTTGACATATGTGAATTTTAGTATTAGCTAAAAAACAATTTATGGTTTGAGTTCTAAAATATTTTTTAATAGAGTACGTAACTGACCGTAGAGACCAAAAGAAAGTGGCTTATAGAAACTAAAACAAAAAAAAACAACTGCAAAACTAAAATAAACAAAACGCACACACATTTTTATAAGATCAAACAATCTATTTATAGAAGTTGGAGTCCATGGCCAAGATGGTAGTAAGGTTCATAGGGCTCATATAATTAGTGGTTCCATTGAAGATGTAATTCGCGAGAATCTCCCAAGCATGTTGAGAAGGGTGAAAAGAATCCCAAAATACATAAAGATCACGGTTTGAGCATAGGCTTGAGAAGGAGGTGCAACCTCCTATTCCATTGAAACGACCTTGCCCACAACATGCAATCTTTGATGAAACAAAACCTGCTTCATCACAAACATTTGAAAGATTAGCATAATTAGGAAAAGATAATTATAGAAGTATTTAAGTAAATTGAAAAAAAAAAATTAAAAATTTAAAAAATATTCCAGTATTTTTAAGAAAATGGATATTGTGACTCTTATTTTAATAATGTCGTTGTTTTTTTTTTCTACAAATTCATGCATACATATACAAAGTAAAAAATCTTATGCAGAGTAGCGTTATAAAAAATGGGAATGAGATAATCATTTTTTTTTCTTTTTGATTATATAAGCTAAAAAGAGTAATTTAAATTAAAATCTAAAAAAATCCATATATATATTCAAAAGATACTAAGTGAATAAATTATTTTTATAATAAAGTTTAACTAAAACTAAGTTTTTTTTTTTTATGTCTCTCATTATTCTCTTCTTTTTTCTTTAACTAAATTTTTTTGTAACAATTATGCAATTATTTGATCAATTTAATTAAACTTAGTTATTAAAATAATTTGATCATGTAATATCTCAGTATATTTTCAAGCCCAAACAAACACATGTTTAGTAACTTCTGATTTGAGACACTTTCATTTAACTTGTGATTAAGAAATAATTGGAAAGTAAATATTTCAACTTTTTTCCTTATTTATTTATTTAAAAATAAAAAAGCGAAAGTTGGGAAGCAAAAATAAGAGAGAGACCAAATCTTTGAGGGTGATTGATGAATTCCATGTTAATTCGGAAGGCATTGACAACAATAAAAACCGGTGAGGTTAGTTGGTTGTTGAGTTCTGTGGTCATTTTAATTAGAAGCTGGTTGAAAATTTGTGAAGCTTCTTGAATCTGTGCCACACACTCTCCATTTATGCTTCTCTCTGCAAGCTGTGAAGGAATGCAGCCCAATGGGCCAGTTCCTGTCACAAGCACTTTTCTTCCTCCCAACTCATATAACCTCTGCACAATCACAAAGAAACCAAAAATTTAAAAATTGAATCATGTTTCAATTCTTTTTCATCTTTCAATTCTACTGAGACCATAGTTATGAGTATTGGATGGATTTATCGGTTCGATCAAAAGATTAGTGAAATGTTATTGGTTTGGTCTAATTTTAGAATGGTTTAAAGATAAAAATTGGTAAAAATCGGTCAAAACCAGTAAAAATAGATAGAAATCGGTTTAATCAAACTGCCTGAGAAAAAATTTTAAAATTAATAAAAATATTATCTAAATCTAAATCTTTTTTGTGTCCGTATACTTTTT
>NC_029786.2:27665833-27679752 GCF_000816755.2 Arachis ipaensis | reverse complement strand
AATATTATATGATGAACCAAATTTATTAGAGTAAATAATTAAATTTGCCTCCAAAAATTTTTCAATTTTCAAAAAGATTTTTTTTAATTAAATTCGTCATTCAAAAATTTTAAGTTAGTCACATTAGTCCTTCTATCACTTCTGTTATTGACAACGTCAAAATTTATTGATGTAGTACGTTAGGTCACATAACACTGACCACCACACACACTTGGCAGTCCTAACAAGATAAATTTATGCAATTAGTTCAATGAAATCTCTCTATTTATGTTTGATTTGATCTAATTTCATAAACTTATCATCTTAACAATAAATTAGGACTATTAAATATGTGTTGAGGTGTCACTTAATCTACTATATCAGCGAATTCTAACGATATAATCAATAAAAGTGCCAAAAGAACTAATTTGATCAACTTAAAATTTTTAAAAGATAAATTTGATTTAAAAAAAAAATTTCAAGAAACAATATAGAGAACGGACGATCTTTAAAAAACAAATTTAACCATTTGTTCAAATTTATTATTTTCCACCAATACTTTAAACTCTAAGTACTCATTTCTAAACTATAAATCCTAATATAAAAATAAGATAATGAGTAGTGACTAAGTGTTAGCTAATATTCATAAAAAGAAAATATTGATCCCTTAACATTCTCTTATTAATATAGTTAACAACCTTAATTTAAGTTTTCTTTTGTAAAAGAAAAATATTTAACTAGTTAATTTCTTGCTTTTTCTTTTTCTGTTTATTATCAATTATATATTGACTGTAAAACTATCAGTCATGTTACATAATTAAACTCAAATATAGCAACTTTTGATATTCTAATCTCAATTAAAATATAACAAATTTTGTAGTCTTTACAACCATATGGTATCACAACTAGGATTAACTGCACGTACAATTTAAAATCATGACTTTTTTTTCTCCTGACAATGAATAGCAAGAAGCCAAGAACACAAATATAAAAGGGAGGGGTCGAAGAATTACCATAAGGATTTTTCTGTACTCAGAGATAACATAGGAGCAGAATTTGGGAATAGTGAATTGGAGAGACCTAGCAGAGTTTGGTGGATAGAAATAGTTGTTAACAAAGTCGTTGCTACCAAGTGTTATTAGTACCAATGATCCATTCACTATTCTCTCTGCCTCCGCTGCCCCTACTTCAAAACCTAACCGTTCTTGGTATTGTTGGAACAATGCAAACTGTTGGTATATTCTTAATATCCCCTCCTGCGTGTGTTAAACAACACATCCACATAAATTTTGATATTAGTTAAAGGTAAAAATTTATATGCAATTATCTTTTTATAAAGTTGATATTTAAAAATTATTAGATAATTTGATAAATTTAACTAAATCATTGTCTAATAATTTTTAACCATCAATTTCACATAAATATACGTTTCATTTTTACTTTTAAAAATTTTAAAATATTTATGATATTTTTTGAAGTTATTAGAGTCTGTGTTTATCTTTTTTCATATTTAAATTACAATGATAGAAGAATACTTTAATTTCCACTAACTAATAAAATAGATTAGAAAAGAGAACAATATTAATCATTCTTACAAATTGGATACCGGTGTCCTTAAGGATTCCAACTCCTGCGGAGGCGAAATTGGCACCAAGCAACAAGTTTTGTCCTCTCATTTCCGGGCTCAAGTATGGTAATGCTGCTTCGGAACCAATACGCTGGCCTACAACAATTATTTTATCAGTTATTACTTAATTACTATCAGGTGCATCTTCCATTTGTAATTTTAATATTTTTAGAAGATAATAGATATCTTAATTGAAAATGGCTTTGGTTAGGATACAACAAAATCAGTTAATAAAAATTTTATATATCAAATAAATAAATTGATGATTTGTATTTGTCAGAATATATTAGGATTAATTAGTATTCATTAGAATTATTTAGTATATTTGAATATTTATTATAAAATATTACGTCTTTATTATTATTACGGTTCTCTTAACACCTATAAATATCCTTTTATATTATATCATTTCGACAACAACTTGAATACACACAATCCTTTTCTTTACCGCTCTCTCTTACCCTTTCTAACATGGTATCAAAGCTATGGTATCCTCCTTGAGAAGGATAAATTATTTTTCTTCTAGTGAAATCATTATCATATTTTTCATATTTTTTTTCCGTGCTATTTTTTTTCTTTTTTTTGTCAATATTTGCCATCTCTTCGTACTTTGTCACTTTCTTCAAACAGTGACAATTTCGTATGCACTTCCTTCAAACAGCCGCAGTAGTTTCGTCTGCGCTTCCTTCAGACAGTGGCAATTTTGGCTGCGAGATAGTGACAGTTCCATCTGCGCTTACTTCCATCTGCACCGGTTCTATCAGTTTATGCATTTCTTTTTATTTCGTTGTTTTCAATAAGTTTCAAACTCAAGTTGTCACTTGAGTTTGAGGGGATGTCAGAATATAGTAGGATCAATTAGCATTTATTAGAATTATTTAGTATATCTGAATATTTATTATAGAATATTACGTTTTTATTATTACAATTCTCTTAACACCTATAAATATAATTTTATATTATATCATTCTAAACAACTTAAATACACTCAATAATATACATATTCTTTCTCTCATTTAGTCTCTTATTTTTAACAGTATTGTTTCTCCAAATTTTATCGTAGAAAGAAGATTGAATATGAACTTCTGTCTCTGATGATGATTTAGTGTGACTCTATGTGCAACAAATTTAATTATTAACCCTTAACCTTAAGAAATAGATCTTCTTAATTTTTTTAATTGTTTTTAAAAAGAGTAATCTCTTGTTATGATATATGTTTTGAGAAAAAGTTTTCAAATGTATTCGGAATACTGATATTTCAGTAATTTTAATGATTAATTTTAATTAATATATATATAATTAAAATTAACGGTTAAAATTATTGAAGTATCTATATATTTNNGTATTAAGTAATAAAAATCTAAAAAATAAAAATGTGATAAAAAATAGTAGTATTTGGAGAAAAATCATTTTTTTAATTTTTCTATAAACTCATAAATACCTTTTTAAAAAACTGTAATTTAATTTTAAAAATTACACTAAACATTAATATTACTACTTTTTATAAAGAAAAATAAAAAAAAAATTACTTTTAAAATTTCGCGAAACAGACCCTTAATTCTCTATTTCTGCAAAGCCGTAAATACTTGATAAATAATGAGATCCACAAGTTTAACTGTTTAAGTGTTTGAACTCGTAGGCTTAAATGAGTGAGAATTAAGGCGATCGGTTTGACGACCCCACTGAAATGACATCGTCAAGAGCATGCATGGCTATAGATACCAAACAGTCATAGTAATCAACGTCCCAATAAATATAAACATTCATAACCACGGACACATTAATATCTAACGCTTTAAAAAATAAAAGACATTCTCATATTTTCAATTAAATAAAGATTTATTCAATTTTTCTAGAAATCAAGTTAAAGAATAGTTAGCTTAAACATTTTATTTGAAAACCCTTCTATGTTTTTTTTTTGTGAAACACCAAAATAATATTTGTATTGCTGACAAAAATTAAATAACTTCGAAAGATACAAATAAATAGTTAAAAAATTCAAAAACATAATAAAAATAAAAATAGTATTATATTTTTTATAAGTGGCAAATAAATTGTGTTTAGCAAATGATTTATATATTTAAACTAATTTTTGTGAAAATATTTAGATAACTATTCGAAAAGAAGATGAAAAAAAAATAAAAATTAGAACAAAACCTGATTTCTATTTTTTTTTTAATCAGTCATTCAAAAAAATTATTATACATAAATTTCTCAAATTTTAAGAATAAGAACATGTTATTTTTTAAATTATTTAAAAAAAAAATCAAAATATAATTCCTGTATTCTTTGAAAAATACATATTATTTAATATCTAATTCATTTTGTTAGAGTTATTATTTTAGAAGTTTATTTATTTATCTTGAATAACAAGGTACTAATAAAATTAAAGTAGTGTGTGTATGTGAACTTACTAATGAGGTCAGGGAGGTTGAAGCCGTTGGAGAAGCGACCGGTGGGGTGATGAGTAGGGTAGTCGACGCCGTAAGGAAGAGTGTCGGCTCGCGCAGTAGTTGGCAAGTAATTGTTGTTTCCACTGTCAACCAGCGAGTCTCCAAACACAAAGAACGCACGTCCAGTTTCTCCTCCTTCTATGGGCACTGCCATCATCACCATTCTCATAATGATGATAATAACGTGCATTGTAATGATCATGAAGCTAAGGTGTTATATTACTATATTATTCTTTTGAGATATGGTGCTCTAGTAGTGTTGTTGAAGAATAAAGGATAGTGTGTTTTCAATTTATAATGGTTGTGGTTTCTATTTTTGTTTTTCTTCTTTTTGTTTTGTATTACTAGCAGAGAAAGTGAAGAAGATCAATGCTAGTTTCTCTCTAGTTTTATTTTCGTCATGTGTGTTGTTTAATTTGGTGCGTCAGTGGATACAATAAATTCTTGCAGCACACAATAAATTCTAGCAGCAGAAACAAGTGCGTTTTCATCAATTGTATCATTGTATATATATTTGGAGAGTTTTGGAGAGGAGGTAAAGAAGGGCCTCCATAAAAAAAAAAAACAAAACAACACAAAAATGGAGGGTTTAATAATAAATAATTGGCTAATTTTTTTTGGATATGACACCTAGTTTGGTGTAACGCCTAGTTATGAATGTTAGAGGTGTTTCACACTGTTGTGATGGCGATTAGTTGATGGGAAGAAATCGGATGGTCCGATGGTCCGATTTCTGAGAGGTGGAGGGAACACAAATTGGACCGTCCGATTTGTGTTGGCTAACATTTTGGTCACAAAGAAATCGGACCCTCCAATTTCATGCCGGCTGAGTTCAATTTTTTTTCAATGAAATCGGATCCAGTGATTTCTCGCAAAAAATATTTTTGGTGTGCGGATTTTAAGTGTGTAGCACAAAATTTTGTATGGGATATGAAATCGGATCCAGCGATTTCTCGTGTGCGGAACGAATTTTTTGGTAGTGGGCTATGAAATCGGACCCACCAATTTCTCGCAAAAAATATTTTTTGGCGGGCCGTGCCACTAATCGGATTGTCCGATTTTAGTTTTCAAAAATAATTTGAACCAGTAAAAAAGCGGTCGGATGGTCCGATTTCAGTTTTATATATACTAACCAAACACCAAGCCATCATGTTCGTCTTCTTCTTCTCACACTCTTCTCTTCAAATCTCTGAAGCTCGTCTCTGCTCTTTCTCTTTTTCTCTATTATCATGAATGATAAAGTGTTGTTAAAAGTATATTATCATGGTCAAATTTTATTATAAACATCTGAAGGAGTGAAATTTGTATGTGAAAATCCATTAGATATTATAATTTCATTTACACTATCATTTGAAGAATTAAAAGGTGTGATTTGTGAGAAGATGGATTCTCAAATATCTAGGAGAGTGTCATGTATTCTGTACAGATATCCTATATCTGTATTTGGTGGGTTCGTTCAATTTTAAACGAAATACGTGACCGATGAAGCGAGCATGCAAGAAATATTTTTAGTGTATCTAGAAAGTCGGTCTCGAATATTGTTCATCGAACTGTATGTTGAATTCGAGCAATCTGCGGCAGACCGAGATATTGAATTGGAAGATTACAACAGTGATAGTGAGGAAGAGTTTGGAAGTAATTATGAGGTGGTTGATCCGGGTGTAGACGAAGATCAAGCTGACGATGCTATGGCGGCAGATGTGGTGGATGTGGCAAATGCACTAGCAAACCAGTAGCTATTTGAGGAGCTGACTTTCATGCGGTCGTTGGATTTGGAGGCCATGCATGCACTGGAATTTTCTCAATATAAATGCAGGTATGTAATAATTTTAAATTATGATTTATAGGTAAAATATTTAAGGCATCGATAAATATTGAAAAATATAGCATATAATTTGTAATTGTTTAATTCTTAATTATCAAGTAAACATGTATGTTGAGGAGTTTAGTAATTCGCATTCTCTTGTAGTTATTAACTTATTAAATATCATTTGATAATCTTATTAACTTTTGAATGATTTATTCTTGATTTACGGATCATAAATTTTATTAATGCGACACGTATTTGAGAATTTTTTATCGAAATATAAATTTTTTGGCATAATTGCAGCAGAGCTTCCTGTTATGACGGATGGTGAATTTACCGTAGGAATGAAATTCAATTCTAAGGAGGCAATAATTAAGGCGATGAAAGATTATACCATCAGTAGAGGTGTAGATTATCAGGTACATGAGTCTGAACCGACAACATTCTATGCTAAATGTACCCAATACAGCGCAGGTTGTAATTGGCTGATTAGGGTGAGCAAAATGTCCAGGAAGTACTATTGGGAGATAAGGAGGTACAACGGTAGTCACACCTGTACTAGGGCCACCATCGTGCCTATTGCATTTGTGATAGTTGAGGGAGAGACATCTGAGGCTTGTTACTTTTTTCTTAGTAACTTGCGACAACATGTTGTGACACGTGATGGTGTGGGGGCCTTATCTCCGATCGGCACGATTCCATCAAGTCAGCTATTGCTCGTAGTAATGGAGCTTGGCCTCCTCCCAGAGTATTCCACATGTTTTGTATCAGACACAGAGTCTAACTTCTTGAGAAAGTTCAAGGCATCCATATCTACAGAAGCTTATCATTAATATCGGTATCGTTATTACTATTATAGTTATTCTTAGACGCAGTTATTATAATGAACGTTGTTTATAGTGGGACATTTTTTTATATTGACAGGATATTTGAGGACGGTTCACGAGTACAAGACGCGTTATTTGCGTTTACGCGAGCAGGGTGAGGCTTACACACCAAATACTAATATGGCTAAACAAATACAAATACTTATTACAACATACCTATCCTTCTTGCACATCATCCAATACTCTCCTAAAGTGAGCAAGACTACGATATCTGTAAGGCCGATCAGCACGCTCCCAGTTACGCCACCTGACATCAGACAATTCGTTAATGAACTTTTATCAATTAAATTTAAAATACAGCGTACTACAATTTTACAAAGCTGATAGTAATTAAATTTACCTGTTTGCAATTGGAAATAGTCGAGGATTGCCAGGAATCAGCACAAGATATGGTAGACGGATCCAAGCACAAGTAAGCAAAAGTGTCAGTCGACCATCAATCTCATTGCAGTCGACACGAGTTGTCCTACACAATGCTCTATATAGGTGTGTCAGGCATGCCGATCCCCCAACTAAATTATATGATCCCAGCAAAGTTACGCAGTAACGGTAGAAACTTCTAGTACACCCATGCCCCAGACTTATCTCCAAAAATAAATGTCCCGAATAATAACATTATGTGGCACTTCACGTACCTTTGAATCTGAATATCGTCAGCTGATGCGTGAGCATCTTTCTTACCTTTTCCTAGTGAATTTGTATTTAATTTGTTAAGTTTTATCAAGAATTAATTATCTTTTAGCCATTATGGATGCTACTTTGAATCGTGTGCAATTTTATTAATTTTAGGTAGCATTCGAATGGAATTGATGGAGTTTCTGCAGAGAAAGAGAAGAAACCATGAAGCTGACCAGCGAGGAGCAACGCATGCGCGTGCCTGATGCGTACGCGTGAAAAGCAAAGTTACTCAGCAACGCGTGCGCGTACTTGATGCGTACGCGTGACACGCGAAAAAGGCCATCGACGGGTACGCATCACTGACGCGTACGCGTGACATGTGCGACATTCAAAAAACGCAGAAAACACTGGGGGCGATTTTGACTACTATTTTGACCTAGTTTTCAGCCCAGAAAACACAGATTAGAAGCTGCAGAATGGACGAAACAAGTGGTCCCCATCCATCAATTGAAGACTTGATTATTTAATTAATTATGATTTAAATTTAAATCTTATTTTTAGGAAAAGATATTATTTTAGTTTTAAGAAGATAGATTTTAAATTAATTAGGATTAGATATAAAAAGGGATTCCAACAGGGGGATTCCACATTATTCCACCTCAGTCCAATTTACAGTTTACCAGAATCCTAGTTTTCACTCTTTTCCATGAGCAACTAAACCTCCACTGTTAAGGTTAGGAGCTCTGTCTATTGTATGGATTGATTCTATTATTTTTCTGTTTGAATTCATGTATTGATTCATATAATTCAAGAATCATTTTCGTTCTTTATTTTATGAAATTGGGTGGAACGGAAGTATGATCCTCTTTCTAATTGAGTTCTTGTATAACTTGGAAAAGCTCTTTACGTGAACAACAGCTTGAAAACATATTCTCCTAAATTTCTAATTATTTGGATTTAACGGGATACGTGACATATAATTCTCTTATATTTGAGTAATTAGGATTTTTTGTGGCATATAAACTAGAATTGAACTTTACCCTCTAATTGGAATTAAGTGACAAAGGAATTGGCGGTTGATAATTTATTTATTTATTTTATTTAGTATTTTTATTTTATTATTTTACACATGATACCTCACTGGGACTTCTCTACACTCTGACGTAGAGAATCTCATCTTTTCTTGTTTTCTGTTTGTTTATGTGCAGAAACAGAAACAAGGAACCTCTGTTAGACTTTGATCTTGAACCTGAAAGGACTTGTAGGTGACGTTTACAACAAGCAAGACTTTGCAAGCCTGCAGAATCCACTATGGATCACAATAATGCTGTTAATGCCAATGTGGTAAATCTGAATGGGAATGAAGAACAAAGGAGAGTGCCTGGCTCTTACTCTGCTCCTATTGCAGATCTTTATGGTAAAAGCATTGTGGTGCCTCCTATAACTGCGAACAACTTTGAGTTGAAGCCACAATTGGTCACCCTGGTGCAACAAAACTGCCAGTATCATGGTCTTCCCCACGAAGACCCAAATCAATTTATTTCTAATTTTCTGCAGATTTGTGATACTGTGAAGACAAATGGAGTGAACCCAGAGGTGTACAAACTCATGCTCTTCCCGTTTGCTCTGAGGGATGGAGCAAAGCTATGGCTAGATTCCCAACTCAAGGAGAGTTTGAATACTTGGGACAAGGTTGTTATTGAGTTTCTTACTAAATTTTTCCCACCAAAGAAGCTGACTAAGCTTAGGGTGGAAGTTCAGACCTTCAGGCAGAGGGATGGTGAAACTCTTTATGAATCTTGGGAGAGGTACAAGCTACTGATTAGGCAATGTCCTCCGGACATGTTCTTTAAATGGACCCAACTAGATATCTTTTATGAAGGCTTGGGTGAAATGTCCAAGATGTGCTTAGATAATTCTGCAGGTGGTTCATTGCACAAGAAGAAGACACCGGAGGAGACTATTGAGCTGATTGAATTGGTTGCTAGTAACCAATATCTATACTCATCTAACAGGAATCCTGTGAACTCTGAGGCTTCTCAAAAGAAAGCTGTTATGGAAGTAGAAGCTCTTGATGCTCTTCTTGCTCAGAATAAGCTTATGTCTCAGCAAATAAGTCTACTTACTCAACAGATGGGTGGCATGCAAGCCTCAGCCATCAACACCCACAACTCACCTCAAGAGGTCTTTTATGACATGACAGGTAACTTTGTGCAAAATGATAATTATGACTATGCTTAATGTTCTTCTGAACAGGTCAATTACATGGGGAGTGGTCCTAGAAATCCCAATAATGATTCATATTCTAAGACATACAATCAAGGGTGGAGAAATCACCCAAATTTTGGGTGGAGGGACTAACCTCAGAGAACTCAAAATTTCAACAATAATTCTCAGGGCGGCTTCTAACAGAACAATCACAATAACCACAAATTTCAGTCTCAGCAGCAACAACCACCTCAACAGGCAAACTTTAAATCCCAAGAAGATTCTAATTGGGAGATGATGAGGAGTTTTATGCAGGAAACCAGAGCCTCCATTATAAACTTAGAGGTACAAATAGGCCAACTGAACAAGCAAATACCTGAGAGGTCCACAAGTACATTTTCAGGTGATACAATGGTGAACCCAAGAGAAGATTGCAAGGCCATTCAATTGAGAAGTGGAAAAATAGCTGGCTCTAAGACAAGGGCCAATGAAGAGCTAGTTGAAAAGAAAGCTCCAGAGGAGAAGAAGGAAAAAGTGGAGCACGCCCCTCCAAAGCGTGCAGATAACCCGTTCCCTGACTCTCTTGACGCGTATCCTACATTGCCAAAGGCTCCTGAATACAAGCCAAAAATGTCATATCCTCAGAGACTTCAGAAGGCTTCCAAAGAAAAGTAGTTCTCTAAATTTTTAGATGTCTTCAAGAAGTTACAAATCAACATTCCTTTTGCAGAGGCTCTTGAGCAAATGCCTCTCTATGCTAAATTTATGAAAGAATTATTGACTAACAAGAGGAATTGGAAGGAGCAAGAAACCATGGTGTTAACCAAGGAATGCAGTGCTATTATTCAACATAAACTTCCTGAGAAAATGCAAAATCCAGGGAGCTTTGTGATTCCTTGCACCATTGGAGATGTCACCATTCAGAGAGCTTTATGTGATATTGGAGCCAGCATCAATCTCATGCCACTTTCAGTGATGAAAAAGCTTCAAATTGAGGAGGTAAAACCCACTCGTATTTCTCTTCAACTTGCTGATCTTTCTATTAAATTACCTGTGGGTGTTGTTGAGGATTTACTTGTGAAAGTAGGACCATTTATTTTTTCTGTTGATTTTGTTATATTAGACATGGAAGAGGATGTAAAATCCTCTATTATTCTTGGTAGACCCTTTTTAGCTATAGATAGAGCTCTGATTGATGTACAAAAGGGTGAATTAACCCTGAGGGTCAATGAAGAACAGGTGGTCCTTAATGTTTTTGAAGCTCTCAAACACCCTAATGATTCTGAAGGGTGTATGAGAATTGATGTTGTTGAACCACTTGTTCAAGAAGTACTGGAAGCTGAGGTACTTGATGACATTCTGGAACCTGTTTCTGAGTATGAATTAGTTGAAATTGATGATTCACCACCCCAGAAGGAACTAGTCCACACGCCTAAAGCAGAGGAGGGAGCCCCCAAGCTTGAGCTTAAAGATTTACCTCCTTCTTTGAAATATGTGTTCTTGGGTGAGAATGGTTCCTATCCAGTGATTATTAGCTCTTCCATGAAGCCTGAAGAGGAAGAGGCGCTTATTTCAGTGCTCAGGAGCCATAAAACAGCTATTAGATGGACCATTAGTGACTTGAAGGGGATTAGTCCAACCAAGTGCATGCACAAGATCCTCTTTGAAGATGATGCTAAACCAGTTGTGCAACCACAGAGGAGACTCAATCCAACTATGAAAGAGGTGGTCTAAAAAGAGGTAATGAAACTATGGGAAGCATGTATTATTTACCCTATTTCTGACAGTTCTTGGGTAAGTCATGTGCATGTAGTTCCCAAGAACGGAGGGATGACAGTGATCAAGAATGAAGAGAATGAGCTTATTCCTACAAGAACAGTCACAAGATGGAGAATGTGTATAGACTACAGGAGGCTCAACACTGCTACCAGGAAGGATCACTTCCCCCTGCCTTTCATTGATCAGATGCTTGAAAGGTTAGCTGGTCATGCATTTTATTACTTTTTAGATGGATATTATGGATATAACCAAATTGCAGTAGACCTTCAAGATCAAGAGAAGACAACATTCACATGCCCCTTTGGAGTATTTGCCTACAGAAGAATGCCTTTTGGACTTTGCAATGCTCTAGTAACTTTTCAGAGGTGTATGCTTTCAATTTTTTCTGATATGGTAGAAAACTTTATTAAGGTATTTATGGATGACTTTTCTGTCTTTGGTATTCTTTTGAATCCTGCCTTAAGCATTTATCTCTTGTCTTGAAACGGTGCCAAGAATCAAACCTTGTTTTAAATTGAGAAAAATGCCATTTTATGGTTATAGAAGGTATTGTTCTTGGACACCGGATTTCAAGTAAGGGAATTGAAGTTGATAGAGAAAGGTGGAGGTAATTGAAAAATTACCACCACCAACTAATGTTAAGGCAGTCAGGAGTTTCTTAGGTCATGCAGGATTTTATAGAAGATTTATAAAGAATTTTTCTAAAATTGCTAAACCTTTAAGCAACCTGTTAGTTGCTGATGTTCCTTTTGTCTTTGATTCTGCTTGTCTACATGCTTTTGAAACTCTGAAAGCAAACCTTACCTCTGCTCCCATTATAGCTCCCCCTGACTGGGATTTACCATTTGAATTAATGTGTGATGCTAGTAATTTTGCTATAGGAGCTGTTTTAGGACAGAGGCATGATAAGCTTGTACATGTCATTTACTATGCCAGTCGTGTGCTCAATGATGCCCAAAAGAATTACACAACTACAGAAAAAGAATTATTAGCTGTTGTGTATGCTATTGATAAGTTTAGGTCCTATTTACTTAGTTCTAAGGTTATTGTCTATACTGATCATGATGCTCTGAAGTACCTTCTAACTAAGCAGGATTCTAAACCAAGATTAATCAGATGGGTGTTGCTCCTTCAGGAGTTTGATATTGAGATAAAAGACAGGAAAGGGTCAGAAAATCAAGTAGTTGACCATCTCTCCAGAATTGAGCCTGAAGCAGGAGTACAACTACCCACAGCTGTGACTGAGACGTTTCCGGATGAGAAATTGTTCCTCATTCAGCAGGCTCCATGGTTTGCAGACATTGCAAATTATAAGGCCATGAATTTTATTCCAAGGGAGTACAATAGGCAACAAGTGAAGAAGCTATTGACTGATGCAAAGTACTACATTTGGGAGGAACCATACCTTTTTAAGAGGTGTTCAGATGGTATCATCCGGAGATGTGTTCCATATAAAGAAAAATAACAGATTCTTTGGCACTGTCATGGTTCTGAGTATGGAGGCCACTTTGGTGGTGAAAGGACAGCTACAAAGGTCGTTCAGAGCGGGTTTTACTAGCCGACTCTCTTCAGAGACTCAAGAGCATTTGTAAAACACTGTGACAGATGTGAAAAAGCCACAAATCTCCCTGCCAACCATGAAATGCCACAGCAGAGGATTCTTGAGGTTGAGTTGTTTGATGTGTGGGGTATTGATTTCATGGGACCTTTCCCACCCTCAAATTCAAACAACTATATTCTAGTGGCAGTTGATTATGTGTCAAAGTGGGTGGAAGCGGTGGCTCTACCCACCAATGATGCCAAGGTGGTAATGAGCTTTCTTCAGAGGTATATCTTTAGCCGGTTTGGTGTCCCAAGGATACTCATTAGTGATGGAGGAAGTCACTTCTGTAACAGATAGCTGGATTCTCTTCTGCAAAGATATGGAGTCCGTCATAAGGTGGCAACCCCCTATCACCCTCAGACAAGTGGACAGGTTGAAGTTTCCAACAGGGAACTCAAGAGAATTCTAGAGAAGACCGTCAGTGTTTCAAGAAAGGACTGGTCTAGGAAGCTTGATGATGCTCTCTGGGCATACCGGACAGCGTACAAGACTCCTATTGGCATGTCCCCTTTTCAATTGGTCTATGGCAAAGCCTATCACTTGCCAGTTGAGTTAGAGCATAAAGCTTACTGGGCAATCCGATATTTGAATCTTGATTTAGAAGCTGCAGGAATCAAGCGAATGCTTCAGTTGAATGAGCTTGATGAATTCAGATATTCATCTTATGAGAATGCCAAGCTCTATAAGGAGCGAACCAAGTTACTGCATGACAAGAAGATTGCCATCAAAGTCTTTGAGCCAGGACAGAGAGTGCTTCTGTATAATTCAAGGCTCAAATTCTTTCCCGGGAAGTTGAAATCCCGGTGGTCAGGACCGTTTGTGGTTACCAGAGCTTCACCATATGGTTATGTGGAAATACAGGAAGAAAATTCTAACAGAAAATTTACAGTGAATGGCCAGGGGTTGAAGCACTATCTTGGAGGCAAGATCGATCGCCAGAGGTCCGCTCATCTGCTGA
>NC_029786.2:27659960-27665375 GCF_000816755.2 Arachis ipaensis | reverse complement strand
AGCCTATGAGAATGCCAAGCTCTATAAGGAGAGAACTAAGCTATTGCATGACAAGAAGATAGCCATCAGAGTCTTTGAGCCAGGACAGAGAGTGCTTCTATACAATTCAAGGCTCAAATTCTTTCCCGGAAAGCTGAAATCCCGGTGGTCAAGACCGTTTGTGGTTACCAGAGCTTCACCATATGGTTATGTGGAAATACAGGAAGAAAATTCTAACAGAAAATTTACAGTGAATGGCCAGGGGTTGAAGCACTATCTTGGAGGCAAGATCGATCGCCAGAGGTCCGCTCATCTGCTGACTTAGCAGAACTGACCGTCAAGCTAGTGACGTTAAAGAAGCGCTTGTCGGGAGGCAACCCGATAATTTCGTATCCTTAGTTATTTTTCGTAGTAATAGCTTTTTAACTTATTTGATTTTTACTGAGTTTTTACTATTTTTCTGATCATGCAGCTATTTTATAATAGGAACCGAACACTTTAGGCGACACAAAAAAAAGAGGTTTACCCGACGGGCAAGCGTCGCTGACGCGTACGCGTCAGATGGGTATGCGTGAAAAATAATAATGAACAGAGAGTTGTGTGGGAGTGGCGCAGGAATGATGCCTTTCACACAAAAAAGCCTACACGTACGCGTACTCCACGCGTGCACGTCATTCGTGATTTTGGCACTCCACGCGTACGCGTGACCTTAAAAATCGACATAAATAAGTGATTAGGCAGAGAGTTGTGCTGGCTTGGGACTGGAAGTGTGCTAGAAGCACAAAACTTGTTCACGCGTACGCGTCCCTGATGCGTGCACGTCATCTGCACAAATGGCCATCCACGCGTGCGCGTGCATGACGTGCACGCGTCGCATGAAATTATTGGTTCCCAAGCCACGCAAACAGAGAGTTGTGCGTGCGCGCGGTTAGCTTCATGTGAATCGCACAAAATCAAGGACACGCGGACGCGTGCCTGACGCTCACGCGTCATTAAGGAAATTTTGCACCCCACGCGTATGCGTGCTGTACGCGTACGCGTCGCCTTTGCCGCACAACTACACTAATTCGCCGCCCAGTTTTAATTTTCGTTCTCTCTCTCCCAATCCTAATTCTCTCTTGTTCTTTTATCCTTTTATTCTTCTTTCATCATAAATAGTTGTTTCTTTCTGTTTTCAGTTCTTCTTTGCTTGAGGACAAGCAAACCTTTAAGTTTGGTGTTGACGCTTCGCTTAGAAGTTTTCTGTTTATTCTTATGGCATCAAAGGGAGGCGAATCATCTTCACAGAAGGAGCACAACCTGAAGAATAAAATGATCGCTAGGATAACTAAGGTGGTTGAGTTCCTTTCATTCCATATTCCTTCCCGCTTTTACTATATTACGTTCTGGTTTTTTGCTATTTTGCTTTGTTTGTTGCATGATCCCTTATTAGTTAGAATCCTAGGTCTAGTTTAGTTTTCTCTTAATTGCTTTAATTCCGAAAAGATATCTCATGTATTACTCACTGAACTTGAATTCAAATAAAAAATACAGAAGTGATGTATTACATGAGAAAGTGAGCTTATATTGAAGAATAGTCTTATTCACTTACATGTGGTGGTATTTTCTGTAACTCTGAATGCATGACATGAATAGTGCATATTTAAATTTGAATTAAAGAATGCTGATGTACTAGGAATAGGAATTTAGAGAATTATTATGACTTCTCTAAAATAAGTAAAAGTTTAATCCTTGAAGCAAAAGAAACAGCAATGAAAAAAAAGAAGAAAAAGAGAGAAGCAAGGTCCAAGGCTCTGAGCATCAATGATTAGGGAGGTCAGACATGATTAAAAGCTCAAAGAGTTATTTTTCTAGTTACATGCTTGTGGTGTTCTTGTGTCAAGTAATCATTGAGACAAAACATTTAGAGTCCAGATCAACTGCAATTAGAAGAGTATGCCAAAGGCTTTGAGCACCACTGTCTGGGAGTAACTGAAAGAAAAAAATCAGAACTTCAAAAGAGTTCTCCAGTTAAGTGCTTCTGGTGTTTCTGTATCAAGTAAAACTTGAGACAAAACATTTAAAGTCACGGTTAGGCTCAAGGTGCAAAGCACCAAAAAAAAAGAGAAATTGCTGTGTTCAAGGGTTAAATTGAGTTACAAAAGATCAGAGAATTCATAATATTATCCGGATTATAATTCTGAATGACAGTAACATTCTTCTTATTCAAAGGAGAGTGGGATGTCAAAACTATTCAGGATTACAGTTGTAAACCCCACTATAAGAAGAGACATGAGCTTAATCAAACTCTCATTCTCATGTAAATTCACATTCTAAGCCTATATTAGTTTGGTTGCTTGAGGACAAGCAACAATTCAAGTTTGCTGTTGTGATGCGTGAGCATCTTTCTTACCTTTTCCTAGTGAATTTGCATTTAATTTGTTAAGTTTTATCAAGAATTAATTATCTTTTAGCCATTATGGATGCTACTTTGAATTGTGTGCAATTTTATTTATTTTAGGTAGTATTCGGATGGATTTGATGGAGTTTCTGCAGAAAAAGAGAAGAAACCATGAAGCTGACCAGTGAGGAAGAACGCGTGCGCGTGCTTGACGCGTACGCGTGAATTGGAGCTATTCATGGCGACGCGTGCGCGTACTTGACGCGTATGCGTGAAAAGCAAAGTTTCTCAGCGACGCGTGTGCGTACCTGACGCGTACGCGTGACACGCGAAAAATGCCATCGACGCGTACGCGTGACTGACGCGTACGCGTGACATGCGCGACATTCAGAAAACGCAAAAAATGCTGGGGGCGATTTCGACTGCTGTTTTGACCCAGTTTTCAGCCCAGAAAACACAGATTAGAAGCTGTAGAATAAACGAAATAAGTGGTCCCCTTCCATCAATTGAAGACTTGATTATTTAATTAATTCTGATTTAAATTTAAATCTTATTTTTAGGAAAAGATATTATTTTAGTTTTAAGAAGATAGATTTTAAATTAATTAGGATTAGATATAAAAAGGGATTCCAACAGGGGGATTTCACATTATTCCACCTCAGCCCAATTTACAGTTTACCAGAATCCTAGTTTTCACTCTTTTTCATGAGCAACTAAACCTCCACTGTTAAAGTTAGGAGCTCTGTCTATTGTATGGATTGATTCTATTATTTTTCTTTTTGAATTCATGTATTGATTCATATAATTCAAGAATTATTTTCGTTCTTTATTTTATGAAATTGGGTGGAACAGAAGTATGACCCTAGAGTTCTTGTATAACTTGGAAAAGCTCTTTACGTGAACAACAGCTTGAAAACATATTCTCCTAAATTTCTAATTTTTTGGATTTAACAGGATACGTGACATATAATCCTCTTATATTTGAGTTTAGAATTTTTTTGTGGCATATAAACTAGAATTGAACTTCACCCTCTAATTGGAATTAAGTGACCAAGGAATTGGCGGTTGATAAATTTTAGAGGAGACTAAAAAGGTCTAAGGAATTAGGGTTTAGTCACATATAGTTTGCCATGAATTGAATCTTGCATGATTAAAATAGTTAGTAAGAAAACTCAATTCGAAAAATAGATAACTATGAAGTCTTAACTGTTTCCCCATATATTATTCACAACTAATTTACTGCTTGCTTGTTTAATTCTCTGATTCACTGTTTAATGTATTTGAACCTTCAAACATTATTTTCTGTTTGTCTAAATAAGTAAATTAATCAACCATTGTTGCTTAATCCATCAATCCTCGTGGGATCGACCCTCACTCACATGAGGTATTACTTGGTACGGCCCGGTGCACTTGCCGGTTAGTTTATGGTTGTAAAATCTGCACCATCAGCGAACACTAAATGATCTTTCAGTTCTCGAAACCACGTCAACTTGATGAAGCTTCCTCTACACTCTGTCTTCTTAGGTGCAACACCAAACTAATCCAAGCATTCAGCCTCTAACGCCTCATAATTACTGAGTGTCGGTCCTGTAACTGGCAAACCATTCGTCGAAAGACCAAGAATTATCACCACATCTTCCAGCGTCACAACACACTCACCAACCAAAAAATGGAATGTGTGAGTCTCAGAGCACCATCTCTCGATCAAAGTATTAACCAATGCCTATTGACATTGGACAATTTCAATCTAAAAAAGATGATAAAAGCCAGTTTCTCGTAAATGTCCCTCCACAAGTTGATTGTACGGATCCGGCGGTATGTAATAGTCATATTGCAACATCCGTAAACCCTACAAAATGTAGCCATAGACCACGTTAAACAAATATAACTATATTTAATTAACAAATTAAATTTAACAGAATAAAATCAAATAACCAGTAAAACATAAAAACATTTAAAAATTATTACTACACTAATCTCTAACATTATTACTATAATAAACTACTAATCTCTAACATTATAACTATTATTTTAATTAAATTAAAATATTTTAAAATAAAAACTTACATAATTAGGATGATCATTAATCAAGATAATTAGTAATGTGGAGTTCCGGACGATTGACGTCTTTTATTCTCCTTCTTCTTGACATTGTTAAAGGTTAGTGGTCCAATATTTTTTTCTTCAAAGGTCGGATTTCATTTCATCAATGGAGGAGAATGAAAGTAAAGGTGGTGGGGTTGGAAAATGAAAGTGAAAGTTAGAACGAAAGTGAAAGTTGGAGAATGGGTATTCAGTTTGGAGAGTATACAAGAAGCAGAGGGACTCGGCAGCATGCATGCTTGACACGTGGCTGGGAGTGCAAATCGGACGGTCCGATTTGTGTACCTTTCCAACCCCTAATCGGACCGTCCCTTTATTGTGCTTCAAATTGGCCGTCCAATTTCTTGATCACAGTCGTCACATTTGTGTGAAACATCCCACACTCCCATAACCCTATTATACTCCATGTTTCTTCCAATATCAAAAATAAAAAATGTTAATAATTCAGTTAAAGACTATTATTTGCAAAGGTGAAGATTTTGGAAAGTTTTAGTAGCACTCCAAAAGTCCAAATCCTTTCAAGCCTCTCATTTTCAAGTTTTTTTTTTTTTTTTTGTCAAATTGAAAGATTTTCATTTGATTTTATTGTTAATTACTTGTATTAAAAAATATTAGATCTAATATGTTATATTGTAGCAAGCATAAAATTTGTAAAAATATATACAATAAATTCTTCAAACGAATATTTTTTATGTATTCTAAATTTGTGAAAAAGATAATAACGATTAAAATTTTTAAGCCCTCTGTTTTCTTTTCCTTCTTCTCCCTTTAAAGTCTTTCATTTTCTCTCCCTTGGAACTCGCAAACTCACCCCTAAAATCTGTTTATTTTGAGTTTTTATCTTTTTCTAGGATTTTACGGAAAAAAGATATAACAATAAAATCTTATTTTTAAAAGATAAAAAAACACTAAAAAATAAAACATAAACTAAATAAACCTTTAATTTTTTTTGT
>NC_029786.2:27656343-27659900 GCF_000816755.2 Arachis ipaensis | reverse complement strand
AATTTATTATTAGTAAAAAAAATTCAAAAACTCATTGCTAATTAATATTGAATTATATAAAAGTTAAGATGGAAGAGAATGCTGATATCCTTCTATTTTCCTTTCTAAATTTAATTTAATGTAAATTTATTTTGTGTACCATCTCGAAATGTTTATTAGCTAGATTGTAACTCTAATGTTTAGAGTTACTGTTTGGGTTCATTAAAAAAATGTTAATTATTCTGTGAATCTCTATAATTTTATCAAATTTTTAATTGAGTCTCTATATTTTTTTTAATTGGATTCTTATACTGTTTTTAATTTTATAATTACGTCATTTTTATGTTAAAAATGTTAAAATTAACATAATATTTTTACCAAAATACACGTGTTCAAATATTTAATTAAGTTTTTAATTATAAATATCTTCAATTTGCGAAGAAATATTCAATTAACTCTAATATTTTTTACACTAGGAATGACTTAATTACAAAATTAAAGCAGAATAGCCGTATAGGGACCTAATTGAAAAGCAAAAAAATATAAGAACCTAATTAAAAATTTGATAAAACTATATAGACCAATAGAGTAATTAAACCTTAAAAAAATATATGGATTCATAAAAAATATATATGCTTTTTTACTTGTTTTTGTTTTGACATTTAATTTTATGATCCCTTCTTATACCATCTTTTCATTATGAGAAAGTATTGAAAATAATGTTGATGGTAAATAATATGAATAATGAATTAAAAAAAATAAATTAAAAATTTATTTTTTAATTAATTATTTAATTTTAAAATTTAAAATTAATAATTAAACACATTCACATCACGTATAAATACTTTTAATTTTATCATAATTTTTTATTTTCTATCTAACGGAGCCATTTAATAAAATATATGCTAATTTCATGGTTGGCAAAATGAATTTAACCTATAAATAATTTTATACAATCATTAAATTAGATTCGAAATTGTTTTTTGTCTAAGATAGATTCATTTATTAAAAATGAAAAGAATAATAAAAAACCATAAAAAAAGGGATCTCCTAAAAAAATCATTAATAATAACACAACATAGCAATTGAGCTGTAATGTCTTAAAACTCTAATAGCAAATTCCTCTTACAATTGAGCAGCGCCTTCAAAAATGCTTATTGGAGTTGAATTTTTGCTCTAAAAAATTAGTTGATTTTTTATCTTCCATATTTGCGAAAGAACAATTGCAGCAAAGGAGAGTCTTCGAACATCATCTGATCCTTTGTTCACTATATCAACAAGCATCAGCCACCACCTTCAAAATTCATCTTCTTCAATAATCGACAGCAACCTTAGTAGACCGGAGACACTCCACATTCAGTGCATAGGGGCAACTGGCAAGTGACCAAACAGTGCACCGTCGACTCTTCTACAGATTGACAACGTGGGCAGTTCGTTGGGATGCTTTATACTCTGCTTCAGGCGTTGACGAGAAGGAACTCCATCATGCAATTTCCACAAAAAGAACTTGACTTTGAAAGGATATTGGAGTCCTTCACTCTTTCTTTCATGAGCTATCATTACATTATCACTAATGAGTTTACCCTTTATAGAAATACTCTGATTTTCCCTGATCATATTATTTAGAGAAAATTCCACTTCTCTCCCATGCGAGATGCTAAAATGACACGCTCATTCCCTCTATTTTATAAATGTACAATTTTCACCTTTCTAACTTTAAAAAAACCTCCTCTTTGGTAAGAAAAATTTAATGATAAAAAGTAAAATTTTTAATAATAGGTATTTTTTTAAAAAATAATTTATTTTTTCTTAAAAAATGGATAAAGTTAACATTAGTTAACACAAAAAGTTTAAAATGGATTAAAGAGGAGGTTTTTTAAAAGTTAGAAGGGAGGAAAATGTACATTTATAAAATAGAGAGGAAGAAAGTGTCATTTTAGCATCTCGCAGGAGAGGAGAGTGTAATTTTCCCTATTATTTATCACTCTTTATAATTGGTGTACCAGAATTTTAAAATTAATTTTGTAGAAAACACTAGTCAAATTTATAGGTTGCACCTAAGTCAATAGTTGTAGTATTAAGAACTTTAGAAATAAGGTAAATGTGTGTATAGTTAAAAGTTTTGAGAATCCTTTTTTTCGAGCAGAAACTATGCAAACTATGCACTGCTCTGATCACAATCCTAGGGGTGGCAACATTATTTGAATCGTGGATACCCATTCCGTTTTTACCCGCTCGAAGCGGGTAATTACCCGTCATGATTGGGGCGGATAGGACGGGACGGGTTACAATTTAACTTTTTACTATCTGCGAGTAGAAATGGGGCGAGTTCGATGCGAGTTATTGTAGGATGGGGAGAGGTCGGATAGGGCAAAAATTCTCCCCTACCCACCCCATTGCCACCCCTAGATCATATGTTTTTTATTGTTTCCCAAAAGAACTTAAAAAAATTAAACGTGAAGCCATCATCTTCTGGTGCTGAGAATAAATTTATAGAAAAATACAAACTCTTTAATTTTCAGTGGTCTGGTGAGCATTCTATTGGTTTTATTGGAGATTTTTCTTTTCAAGTCTTCTAGTTTCATCTTTGGTTACGTCAAATTAGAAGTTTAAAAAATTTTCTCAAAATACATCTAAGTTATGGTAGCGATTTTAGATGGTTTTGTTCTCACCTCACGATTTTCATCTTCCAGCTGGTTAATCAATATTCTTCTTACTTCTTTGCTGGAATTTAGAGTGAAAGTACTTCATGTTTCTATCACCCTAATTCAGTTATTAAACACGTGATTTCTCTCTCCAATACCTCCTCACTATCATAAGCATCTTTCAATTTAGTCTCCAAGCATCTAATAACCTCTCCCTAACTTACTATCCCCAGTTCTTTCTCCCGCTTTAGTCTTATTTTCATAGCAAAATCATTGAGAAAACTAATTAAAATAGGCCTCCTAGATTTTTTGTCGTTACTTCCTCCAAATATTGAATCATGATTCTTATTCCCTTTCTAAATTTCTTCTTCTCTTTTCCTAATTTGATTCGCCCTTAGCCAGCACTCCGCTCATCTTCTTTCACATCACCTTTAACGGTATCTTTTAGTTACTCATTACGGCCTCTTGTTTTATAGCTAACCATACCACAATAGTGACAAAAATTTCATATTTTATCATATTAATTATGTTATCTTCTTATTTCTCCCTACAATTTTGATAATTTTGCAGAGACTTTGTAATGTCTAGGTTAATTTTAATATTTATTATCTTCTCTTTTTTTTTTTTATGTAGATAAAAATCCAAATTCAATACTTTTTCAATACACTTTTATTCTTCCAGCCTAATTTCTTCGTTTTGCAGTGTCTTGGAAGACTCCATAATTGAATCCAGATTAAAACTTGTGCAAATTCTTTCTCATATATTGGCATGTCTTCCTTCCACTGTTTCAGGTTCAAGATATAGTTCTTGAATAGCCATGACACACCCTTTTCAATCCTTATAATATCCACCTCATTGACAAAGAAGAACTGAAATATAATACCCTTTTCAATTATACCAATACTGAAAGTTCTATCCGCTAATAATCTTCCA
>NC_029786.2:27606399-27654989 GCF_000816755.2 Arachis ipaensis | reverse complement strand
GTAAATAATGGTAAAAACATTAAAGAAATATGATAACATTATATATTTTTCTAAACATTAATTTAGCAATATACACTTAGATATCCATTTTTCATCCTTAACTATATATGTAAATAAAATCGCTTTTGATAGAATTATAAAAGAGTAAAGTTTATTTCTTGTCTTTAATATTTTCAAAAAATTTTACAAATATTCGTAACGTTTTTTTTCTAATAATTTTCTTTCTATAAAGTTCAATTCTACTATCAATTTTAAGGTTTGACAATGAACAATTAATCAACCTTTTTTCTTGAAAATAGTATGCCTTAACCATTAAAATAAAGTTCAATTTTGATGACGTATAGAATTTTACGTAATCATTCAGTCAGATTTGACTGAATTATGTGTATAAGAATTTATAGAATAATTAAATTTAAAAATTAATTATTTTTTAAATATAATAATGTATTATTTACTATTTACATAATTTTTTTTACAACCCATAGATTACGTAAAAATCAAATTTCTACTATGATTTTTTTTTTTCGAGGTTTAAGATTCAAGACACGACTCATGATAAGGATAGAATTTAAAACGTCGTTAATTAAACTTTTTACTTATAGAATAATTAAATTTAAAAATTAATTATTTTTTAAATATAATAATGTATAATTAATTATTTACATAATTTTTTTTACAACCCATAGATTACGTAAAAATCAAATTTCTACTATGATTTTTTTTTTTCGAGGTTTAAGATTCAAGACACGACTCATGATAAGGATAGAATTTAAAACGTCGTTAATTTACTTCTAAACTTTTTATTCACTTCATGTCTTGTAAGCAAATTAAGGTCTAAATTATACCCAAAATAAATTTCAGATCAAAGAATAAATAGCAGCACTGTGATCACTGATTCAAACTTTAATATTGAAAGTTGAAACTACTATAAACGACCACCGATCCCATTACCTGGTTCTTTCCTTTCCCATTCTCATACTCACCCAAAAATTAACTAATTCTGGAAATGAATTCTCTCTATTGTTAAAAAAAATTAAGAAAGTAAAGTATAATTTCTAACTCTTTATTACTTTTTTTTCATATTTTTTTTTTGTCTCACTTATAAAATTAATAGTAAGAGATCATATTTTACTTCCTCAATTATTAAAAAAATTGAGAAAATATATTCCCACTAATCCCTTGAATTAAACATCTCAAAATAAATAAATGAAAAAAAAAAAACAAAAATCCCAGAATAAAATAAAGAGAAAGTATAAGAAAATAGTGATTGTAAACAATGTGAACAATAATTTTAAAAAGATAAATTAAAAATTAAAAATTAGATTTTTAATTAATTATTTAATTTCAAATTTTAAAATTTAAAAAAATAGGATTAACAGTTAAACACATTCTTAATCAATACACCTGCTCGCGATGCCTAATTCCTCTGCCATAGGCATCAAATGGCAGGATTTTAATGTTGTAATGGAGTCCTTGATGTTGTTGAGAACAGAGCTAGAGAGGAACCTTTTCTGTCTTGGATGAGGTTGTCTTCGGAGTATTCCTTCGTCATCTCTAGAAACTCTCCGGCGCAGCGAAGAGAAGTCACGTTGGAAGGGGACAAGTTGATTTTGACACCGTAGTAGAACTTCGCAGCCAATTCAAAAGCCTCGGAACTGCCGGGAAACTTTGTAACAGCAGCCTCACCCTGCGTTGCTGTCCCACCCGCAACCTGTGTCGACATCGCCGCACCCCCACGGCGATACCGCCGCAGCCTAACCGCGTACCGTTGTCTCTCCACAGCCCATGCTGATGCAGCCGTGTACAGTAATCCCGCTCATTGCCGTTGTTGTTTCACCAGACACTGTTATTAACGTGTTTGGGTTTGCATACGTTAGTTTTTGTTTCGTTAATGGATTCCTCAATCAGTGAAGAAGGTTCTACAACTCCATCGTCCTACATTAGTGATCATTATACTTGGTCCGGCCATTACAAATCCAATATCATAAATCGGCTTTATCATTCATAACTCGGCATTATTCACATTATTACCCAAAAAATTGGCGTTATAGTTCGGCATTGCAGTCATTACTTGGCAATTTACGTTATTAATCGGTGTTACAGTTACTAATCGACAATCAATGTCATTTATTAAAAAGTGACGTTACAAATCAGCTTAACGGACTGCTTCACAAAAGTGAAACGTCCAACCTAACGTTTCACCCTTATTATTGCTCTTTAATACAGGAAATAAAGCAGGAACATAACCGATTTATACATTATCACTTATAAAAAGGTATGATCTTCTATCCTAAAGGATACATTGAATTCTCAATACTGACTTAAGCTTCGGAGTGCCTTTGCAAGTACACTCCCCCCTGTTTCTTGCTCAAAGCTCTACGCGATTGGACATCATCTTGGAGTAAAGCTCGGATTACCACAAAGCTCAAAGGTCGGCACCGAAGATAACAACTCGGCGTCGATTCCTAGAGGCTGAGCTCTCCCTCCAAGTATCTATACAAGAACAATTGGCGCCCACCGTGGGGCCGAAAATATAAACCTCTCCATATATCATCGGCCTCGAGGTTCCCGTTTGAAGTCATGGATGAACAACCTCCACCCACACCATCTGAATTACTTCGGATGGTGACCGAGTTGCGGCAAGCCGTTGCCGAGGAGAACCAAAGAATGGCAAATCAAATTGCCAACTTGAATAACACTCGAACTGAAGACAACAATGTCCGACAAGAACGGACAGAAGAAGCCGAGCAGCAGTCAGGGCCAACACATGTCTCAGACACTGCTCGACAGGAAGAGGAGCAACCCGAACATAATAAGGAAGCTCAGAAAGACATAGAGAATGACGATCAGGAAAGCTCCCCTGGACCATTCACGGCGGAGGTGATGAACTTCGTGCTACCCCGAAGGTTTACTCTGCCGACCACCCTAACTCCCTATGATGGGTTAGGTGATCCAAAGAAATACATCAAGAAATTCACCTCCATAATGATAGTAAACGGTGCATCTGATAAAGTTTTATGTCGTTGTTTTCCATCTTACTTAGACGGTCCTGCACTTGATTGGTTTTGTTCTTTGCCTGCAGGTTCTATTTCTCGATTTCGAGACATATCAAAGACCTTTGAGGAGCACTTCGCTGGATCAGCCATCTACCTACATGACTCCGATTACCTGAACACAGTCAAGCAAGGCCAGCACGAAAGCCTCAAGGACTACATGACGCGCTTCCCAAAGATAGCCATAAGTATACCCGACCTCCACCCCGAGGTGGAACTACACACCATAAAAAGTGGATTACGACCAGGAAAATTCCAGGAAACTATTGCTATGGCCAAACCAAAAACTATGGCCGAATTCCGTGAAAAATCTAAAGGATAGATCAACATCGAAGAACTCCGACAAGCTCGGAAAGTAGAAAAGCCTCACTATAGAGACGACGACAAAACACGGGACAGCAAGAAGAATTTCAAACCAATCCCACGATATGAGACCTACACCAAATTCAACACCAAGCGCGATGATATCATCAAGGAGATCTTGAATTTGAAATTAATCAAGCTACCAAGAAAAGCTGGCAGTTACCCAGATTCAAAAGGCACCGACCGATCAAAATACTGCTCCTTCCACCAGAAGTACGAACACAATACCGACGACTGCGTCATCGCCAAAGACCTACTGGAGCGACTAGCTCAACAGGGTCACCTAGACAAATACATCAGCGGCCACATGCAGCAGCGAGCACCTCCTTCAGGAGACCAGAGCTCGGTTACACAACATGGCCGAGATAGAGACCGACCGAACAATAGCCATCCCAAACTACCAACACTTACAATTAACTATATTTCCGGAGGTTTTGCAGGTGGAGGAGCCACAAGCTCGGCAAGAAAGAGATCTTGCCGAGCTTATACTTTCCATCAACGCCGATCAAAGTCAATAGTAGCCGCTGCTGCGATCTCCACAGATAACATTCCAGACAGCCGATCATGACAATAGTATAGCAAATCTGGATGATCCCGTTGTAATCTCCCTACAGCTTGGAGATCTCCTAGTTAAAAAGGTGTTGCTCGACCCAGGAAGCAGCGCCGACGTTCTCTTTTACTCAACATTCCAGAAAATGAAACTGAGCAATAACGTCATCCAACCTTCCACTGGTGACTTGGTAGGATTCTCAGGTGAGCGAGTCCCGATTATGGGCTCTATGTGGTTACAAACCACACTTGGTAAGTTTCCCTCGTCAAAAACTTCAGACATTCAATATTTAGTTGTTGATGCTTCAGTCCCTATAATTTAATACTTGGCCGACCTTTCTTAAATAGGTTCGGCGCTATAGTATCTACAATTCATCTTTGTGTTAAGTTTCCTTTGCAGGACAACACAATTGCAACCATTCACAGTGATGCCCGGGAAGCCAGGGAGTGCTACAACAATAGTCTCAAAAGACCTAACCATAACACAAGAACACATGTTCACAATATCGGCAACATGAACGACCAACACATGCTGGCCGACCTTGATCCCAGAGCAGGAACACTAGAAAGGCCAACCCCAACAAAAGACTTAGATAAAATCTATTTCACAGAAAACACGGACAAATTCACATACGTCGGCTCAACTTTATCCTCAAAAGAAAAATCATCATTCCGAGCATTCTTACAGCAAAATGCCGACCTGTTTGCTTGGACCCCAGCTGATATGTCAGGCATCGATCCATCCATCATATCACACAAGTTAGCGTTAGATCCATCTGTACGACCTGTAGCACAGAAAAAGAGAAACCTCGGCCACGACCGAAAACAGGCTTCCCTAGAAGAAACCAAGAAGCTCATCAACGCGGGCTTCATCTGAGAAATTAGATTCACAACATGGTTGGCGAACGTCGTCATAGTTAAAAAACATAACGGTAAATGGTGCATGTGTGTTGATTTCAGCGATCTCAACAAAGCATGCCCCAAAGATTCCTACCCTTTGCCCTCTATTGATTGTTTAGTTGATAATGCCTCTGATTTTGAAAAACTCAGCTTTATGGATGCATATTCTGGTTATAACCAGATCCAAATGTATCCATCCGATCAAAATAAGACAGCCTTTATTACTGACTATGGAAACTATTGTTATAAAGTCATGCCATTTGGCCTTAAGAATGTAGGTGCGACATATCAACGTCTAATGGACAAAATCTTTGCCAAACAAATCGGCAGGAATATTGAGGTCTACGTCGACGATATGGTTGCCAAGACAAAGATCGGCAAAAATCACCTTGATGACCTCACCTAAATCTTCGGACAGCTAAGAAAATACAACATGCGGTTAAATCCCGAAAAGTGTGCATTTGGGGTTCAAAGCAGTAAATTCCTCAGCTTCATGCTCACTAGCCGAGGTATTGAGGCAAATCCAGAAAAATACCGAGCTATTTTAGACATGACAAGTCCACACACCATCAAGGAAGTCCAACGGTTAACAGGGAGACTTGCTGCACTTTCTAGATTCTTACCTTGCCTAGCTTCTAAGTCCTCATGTTTTTTTCCAAACTTTAAAAAACAAAAAAGCTTTCCAATGGACTGATGAATGCGAACAAGAATTTACAACTATCAAAGAAACTCTTTCAAAACCACCAATTTTACAAATCCCCTTACAAGGGGAGCCATTATTCTTATATTTATCTGTCACTAACTGGGCTATAAGCTCCGCCCTTGTCGCAGAAAGAGAAAAGAAACAATTTCCGATCTATTTTACCAGCAAAACATTACAGAGCGCCGAGCTTTGATACCCGAGCATTGAGAAACTGGCCCTCGCCCTTGTCTTCTCAGCCAGAAGAATCCGACCATACTTTCAGAGCCATGAAATCCATGTTCGAACAGATCAACCTTTGCGGCAAGTCCTGCAGAAACCTGAGCTGGCTGGGCGACTAATAAAATGGTCGGTGGAGCTATCAGAATTCGATATCAAGTAAGAAAGCCGAGCATCCATTAAATCCTAGTTTTTGGCCGACTTTATTGCCGAATTCTCAGTACCAAGTACAACTGAAGACTACATCGAATGGTCTTTATACGTCGACGGATCCTCCAACCCACAAGGGTGTGGAGCAGGTATCATACTTGATGATGGCCATGGCAACGTCATCGAACATTCCCTCAACTTCTCATTTAAAGCAAGCAACAATCAAAGTGAGTATGAAGCACTAATTGCCGGCCTTAGACTTGCTGCCGACCTAAACATCACTGAACTTAATGTATATTGCGACTCCTTGCTTATCGTCCAATAGGTAAACAACTTATACCAAGTAAAGGACCCTTTGCTTTCAAAATACCTGGATGTCGTACAAAATTTACTTTCAAAAATTTCTAAATATTAAATACAGCACATACCAAGGGAGAGTAATGGCCGAGCTGACATTCTGTCTAAACTCGCCAGCACTCAACCAAATGGGTCATTACTTTATCAGTCAACACTACTCAAACCAAGCATTGAACTAACACAAGTCTTAAGTGTAACACAGGAAGCAGATTGGAGATCCCCATACATACAGTATCTCCAGACAGGGATCTTGCCAGGCGACGTCGAAAATGCTCGACAATTCCGCCGACAAGCCTCCTTTTTTACAATTTATAATAATTGCCTATATAGACGAGGATTCTCTCATCCATTACTTAAATGTCTTTGTAGAACAGAAGCCGAGCTTGCACTTGCTGAGGCACATGAAGGGATCTGTGGTACACACCTCGGAGCCCGAAGTCTATCTTCAAAAATCCTCAGAGCTGGATTATATTGGCCGACAATACGAAAGGATTGTCAAGCAAAAGTTAAAAGCTGTAACAACTGCCAAAAACACAGTTCGGTTACACATCTCCCGGCCGAACTCCTACACTGTTCCGAGGTTAGTTGGCCGTTCAACCAATGGGGCATATATATTCTCGGACCTTTCCCCACAGCAGCAGGTTAGGTAAAATTCTTTGTGGTAGCAATTGATTATTTTTCCAAATGGATAGAGGCACAACCTCTAGCCAAGATTACATCACAAGAAATGCTTTTCTTTGTTTGGAAATATATTATTTGTCGATTCGGCATTCCCTTTCCCCACAGCCGCAGGACAGGTAAAATTCTTTGTAGTAGCAGTTGATTATTTTTCCAAATGGATAGAGGCACAACCCATAGCTAAAATCACATCATAACAAACGATTTCTTTTGTCTAGAAATATATTATTTGTCGATTCGAGATTCCTCGGCACATTATCACAGATAATGTTCGCCAGTTTGCCGATCAAAAATTCACATCTTTCTTGCAGAACTTGAAAATCAAACAACACTTCTCATCAGTAGAGCACCCATAAACAAATGGGTTAACTGAAGCCGCAAATAAAGTAATACTACATGCTCTAAGAAAGAAACTGGATGATGCAAAGGCCTCTAGGCCGAGCTTATCCCAGAGATCATATGGGGATACAATACAACAATTCACTCAACCACAAAGGAAACACCCTTCCGTTTAGTCTACGGTTCAGACGCAATGATACCAGTGGAGATCTCCCAATCCTCACTACGCATAGAATTGGCCGACCAAACTACACAAGACATAGCTCGGCAAACAGAACTTGATCTCATTGAAGAACTCAGATTATCCACAGCAATCAAATATTTAGCCATGCAACAGCACATTGCCCGAAGATATAACCAACGACTTCATCCAAGATCCTTCCGTGTAAATGACCTTGTGCTTAGAAAAACAGAACAAGCTAGGAAACCATCACCACATGGCAAACTAGCAGCTAATTGGGACGGCCCTTACCGAGTCACAGAAGTAATCGGCAATGGAGCCTACCGACTACAAACCCTAGAGGGTAAAAATCTCCCTAACACTTGGAATGTATCTTCCTTAAAGTCATATTACAGTTAAAACCAGGGACATGCCAGTACTCTTTTTCCTACTACCAAGATTTTTCCCACAAGGGTTTTGCTTAGAGAGGTTTTAACGAGGCTAGCCTACCTGGGCCTTTGGAATCAAAGGTTCTTCAATAAATATTTCATTTTATCAACTCATCACTTTCTACATTTCTCGCTTCATGCATAAACATATAATGCCGATCTATACTATCAATCTGATCATTCAGATACAATCAGTCATTCTGACTGCCGACCTTAAAACGGAATCCGATCGCTCGGATGCAATCAGTCATTCTGACTGCCGACCTTAAAACGGAACCCAATCACTCGGAAACAATCAGTCAATCCGACTGCCGACCTTAAAACGGAACCCAATACTCAGATACAATCAATGAATCCGATAGCAGACCTTATAATAGAAATTCATTCAAACAAATATCAGATCTTAATCGCAAGCCGAATTTACCAAACAAATTACCGATCTAAATCGGAATCCAGTCATTCCGAATTCAACAAATCCATCAAATCTCTTAGTAAGAATCAGAATGCTATAACCCGACTATGCCGCAAATATTAAACAAATAACGGGTCAGACTAACAAACTGCCGAACAAATCCTTCGCAACTGAATACATGTTAACCGATTTTAAATTAAAATCATAGCTGCTCACTAAAACACAATACAATTTTCACTATCTGATTCGGCATCACGAATTCGGCCTAATCAGTCCTCTACATGGTACTTCTCCATCAAAATAATAGCACTACACCATTAGTACCACTACTATATTTCGCATCAATGCCACATTCACAAACCAGAAAACCACCCACATATCATACAAATAACAATATCATATTATAGTCCTAACATGCAGAAGACAGCATGTAACCTGAAATACCAACAGTTTGTTGTTCACAAAACAGCAGCATACATAATATCACAAAATTAAGAGCAAATTAAGTCAAACAGCTGCAAAACAACACACAAACTAAACATTTTCATCTCCTTGCTCAGCAGCACCACCATCTTCAACTATAACGCATCCTGCACTATTTTGCCTGGATCCATTGCCGAGAAATCCACCTCGGGAGCCAGAAATCTCGCCTGAAGAACAGCCCTCTCAAATCCTTCAAGGAAGGAATCAAGAATTTCTCCTTGCTTGTTCTTCTCCACCACCTTCAACCGAGCAGTAACCTCGATCATACGGGTACTCATAGAAGATAAGTCTGCTTCTTTCTTCTTTAAATCTTCAACATCTTTGGCATAGCTCTCTTTCACTTCTTTCAAATGTTTCTCAACCTCAACTAACTTCACCTCAAGCTCGGAAACCTTAGCAACCTTTATAGCCAACTCTTCCCTCAAACTCGGATCCTCCTTTTTCTCAACCAACTTCCGATGAATCTTTTCACGGCTCCATCCTAAAGTCGCCAGCGGCAGACCCACAACCTGAGGATCAGACATTAACACATTACTTTTCCACAAAACAAAAACACAAATATAAACTTTTTACCTCACAAAATAGAAGTCACTTGCATATATTGATCAATCGCCACATCCCCCACCTCTTCCGCCAAACTAACATCAGACGGGGTCTGGCATACCTCATCAGCAGTGATCATGAAAGGATAATCTTTCCCCTAGAGCGACGACCTCTCACTCTGCTCAACAAAATCATGCAACTTCTTCTGGTTATCACAAAACCTATGAACCTCCTCCATCGGAACATCATCCTTCTCATCATCAGAAATGTCGGACAAATCCACCACAGCACCTTTTCTCTTCTTAGCAATAACTTTCCTCCTCCCTAGCCTTGGCTGATCAACCTCGCCAATACCGACCTTATCTGCCTTCGATGAGGATACCTCCTTATCCAAACCTTTGCTCTTCACACGAGACCTCAAACTCGCTGCAGATACACCTGGGTACTTACTACCTGAAAACCAAGAAAAACAAAAACATGTTCAAAAAACGTCAGATATGATACAACATCCACAATTCAAAATCTTACCCAGATAATCTATAACAGCAGCTTTATTTTCCTCCCAGTGCAGCAGAGCATAAACAGAAATCAACTCCTTCCGATCAACAACTTCAGTCAAAAGCTCAATTATGCACTCATCTTTTGGACTTATAGTTTCAGGTCCTAAAATATTTTGAGGCTCTGAACACCACCAGAGAAAAATTTTTTTCCCCAAATGCTCGTCCACATAGAACGGAAAGTCATCCTCGCAACTACTTACCTTAAGGTACATTTCCTTAAAGTTCTTAAAAGACGATTTATATAACTTGAACACACCAAACCCCGGAGAGTTGTTCAAGTTCACCCAACCACCCTTCCAAACACCCTTCGCCTGAAACAATGAGAAAAACAACTCCACTGATGGATTTTCTTCCAAAAATTCCATAAGAATCTCAAATGCCCGAAGGAAAGCCCAACCATTGGGGTGAAGTTGTGAGCGCGCACAGTTCAATTGCTTCAGAACTTTACGCTCAAAATCACTGAAAGGAATTCTCACCCTTAGTTCCTCCAAAACACAACTATACATAAAAAAATGCTCAAAACCCTCCCCTCTATGAAAAATTCTATCGTCAACCGTACAGGAGAGCAGCTCCAATCGAACCCCAGAATTAGCCCTAGCAACCTTAGACTTATCTATCTCATTCACAGCACCAACATCCAAAAACAGAGAAACACGATCCCTTACATCATCATTCACCCAGTCATAAGACCAATCTACCTCCCCTTTCGTTTCTTTCTCATAACCCATTGGAAAAACAGAAGCAGAGAAGGAGAAGAAGAGAACACGATTAAGCAGAAAAACTAAAAAGAACTAAGAGACACTCACCTCTTTTACTCATGTTTTGGTTGAAAACGCTTGAGAAAAATAAAACAGCAAGCATGCAAACCTTCAGAATTCCTAAACTTTAATTCACACACTTTAACCCAAAATCTCGCTTCCACTTCCCATCAAATCAGTCACGTCAAACCCAATAAACCCACCTTGGAAACACGCAAACTCATTAATACCTTCATTTAATTATTTTTCTATCCTAATCATGAATGCCTATAGTCTCAGTAACTGTTCAATAAAGCACCTTAACCTGGGGGCTACAAGACAGAAGCACACACCGAACTATTCAGCAGCCGACTCATACATCATTAAAAGCTCAACCTGCTTCATTAAACATTTTTTCAGGCTAAGCTTGGGGGCTGTGGTCTGGTCATTACAAATCCAATATTATAAATCGGCTTTATCATTCATAACTCGGCATTGTTCACATTATTACCCAGAAAATTGGCGTTATAGTTCGGCATTGCAGTCATTACTCGACAATTTACGTTATTAATCGGTATTACAGTTACTAATCGACAATCAATGTCATTTATTAAAAAGTGACGTTACAAATCAGCTTAACGGACTGCTTCACAAAAGTGAAACGTCCAACCTAACGTTTCACCCTTATTATTGCTCTTTAATACAGGAAATAAAGCAGGAACATAACCAATTTATACATTATCACCTATAAAAAGGTATGATGTTCTATCCTAAAAGATACATTGAATTCTCAATACTGACTTAAGTTTCGGAGTGCCTTTGCAGGTACACTCTCCCCTGTTTCTTGCTCAAAGCTCTACGCGATTGGACATCCTCTTGGAGTAAAGCTCGGATTACCACAAAGCTCAAAGGTCGGCACCGAAGATAACAACTCGACATCGATTCCTAGAGGCTGAGCTCTCCCTCCAAGTATCCATATAAGAACAATACTCACTCAGATGGTAATATTGTGGAGGAGCAAATTTCTGACAAGGTATTTATTAGAGGTTTTATTTGCCTGTGGATGTTCATTTTATATACAAAAGGAATGGTTGTTCTTGTTGCAAATCTATTATTATATTTTATTTTACATACAAAAGAGATGGATGTTCATTTCACATACAAAAGGGATGGTTGTTCTTATTGTAAATTCATTATTATATTTTATTTTACATATAAAAGGGATGGATGTTTATTTACATACAAAAGGGATGATTGTTCTTGTTGCAAATTCAGTGGGGAACTGGTTGGACAACAATGGTGCTGATAGGATTTTCAGGAGAGGCAATAGTGTTGGATGGTTAGAAATTTGAAAAGATAAGGTAAAAAAGTTTTGTTACTTGATTGGGGTGAATTTTTTTTTATCTTCGATGGACCAAAAAACGGCCCATTATTTATGTTGTTCAAATTTTCTGTTGTCTATCTAACAGAACCATTTTATTATATAAAATTACACATCTTATCTTTGGAAAGAAAAAATGCTATGCGTGTCCTAATTCAATCTTAGAACAATATACCTTTGCACACACAAGTATCTACATAAGTATTTACAATTGATATATCAGATTAATTTTAATGCACTAACAGTTTTTTAAAATATTTTGTATAATAAAAAAATTTTGAAAAACAAAAAGTTAGTCAAAAACTATCAAAACTTACTATTCTTGATTTTATTTAATGCACTCTATAATAAATAAATGTTAAATAAGTTAAATTTAAATTGATTATTTTTTGTCTCCTAAACATTACCGTTTACACAATCGTTCAATTATATTCATTTTTTGGGTGACTTTTTACGCAGTACAATCAATAATCTAAAAGATGGTGGTTATTTTTACTGATGTGATATTACGTAATTGAATACATGTATAAAATTATTTTGTATTGACAATGCATCAAAATTAAATTATTAGGGGACATAATAAACCCAGGTGAAGCAGGGGTTGCGGATGCTGAGGACTCGGTAATGGGAGGCTATGGAGATGATGAAGATGTTGTCGATATGGGGGGTAACAGGGAGGTGTGTAATGCAGGGGATGATGTTGGGAACACGGGTACTAAGGGTGAGAACAAGGCTAGTAGTGAAACTGCAAATAGGACCTGGACTGATGAGCATGTGGATCATGAATTTCATGTTGTTAATAAACATAGAGGTTCGGCAGTAGGCAAGGTGAGTTTGGGCACGGTGGAGATGAAATTGGGGAGACTCTAACAAGGGAGAAGGTGATGGAATTGATGGCGGTACAAGCGACAATCAGAGTTTGAAAGTGGAGGAGCAAACGATGAAAAACAAGAGGACATGGAAATTAGCAGTGGAATTTGGTGCAATATTATACAATAAAAAAGATGATATTATCGCAATTCTCCAAGCTCATAATGAAGAAAATGCTAAAAAAAAAGGGATTGGCAAAACAAATGTCGAAAGCAAAACACTACAGACCCAAAAATAAAAAAAAGGTATGTAATAATCTTTTAGAATGATTTTTAGTTCATGGAATGTTAGGGGGTTGAGTGGAGATGGAAAGTTAAGCATGGTAAAGGGCTTAAAGAAGAAATATAGACTGAATATGTTAGGATTAATTGAGACTAAAAGGTATGTAATGACGAGATTTGATATAGTGCGGCTTTAGGGGTGCGATAGTATGGGATGGGAATATATTGCGTCTAATGGTACATCGGGTGGGTTTTTGTTACTATGGGATGAAATTAAGTTTAGAAAGAATAATTGCTATAAAAGAGAGAGATGGTTGTGTGTTGAAGGGATTTTATTAAAAAATAATTTTAATTGCACTTTCTTCTTGGTTTATGGCGCTCATACTAGAGATGAGAAACTTGTTGTGTGGGAGGAGTTGAGCTATAATGCTAGATTATGCTAGGTCCCTTGTTACTTTATGGGGGACTTTAATAAGATTATCTAGGTAGAGGAAAGAAAAGGTACTAGTAGCTTAACAGTATCTGTTGACGTATTCAAGAATTGGATACAAGATATGCACTTAGTGGACTTACCCCTTAATGACCATAAGTATATATGGTTTAGAGGTTGTTCATGTGGTCGGATTGATAGAGTGATGGTTAGTCTGGAATGGATTGAGGAGTTCTCAGAGACTCGCCTAAGAGGAGGACCAAGGGGCTTGTCAGATCACTATCCGATGATAGTGAAAAATACAAAGATGAGAGGCGGCCCAAGACCGTTCAGAAACCTAGACTCATGATTTACAAATGAAGGTTTTCTAATAATGGTTAAGGAGGAATATAGGGGCTTAGGGGAGGTATATTTCACAGAAAAATTGAAGGCTTTGAAAGTTTTTATGGGAAGATGGCACAAGGGCAAGTTTGGTGATATGGATAAGAAAATTATGAAGTTTGAGGAAGAGATAATGAAGATAGATGACATAGTATGATGGAACAGTGGAGGCAAGAAATAAGGCATTGGTGACTTGCTGTGAAATATGGTATGTTAGAAAAGAGTTGCACTAGAAACAGATGTCACGATCTCAGCATGCGAAGGACATGGACAAAAACACCAGATACTTTCACTACATAGCTTCTTCGAGGAGGAGGAATAACAGGATTGATGCTCTGGTAATTAATGAAAGATTAGTTAGAAACTCAGCTAGAATAAAGATTGCTATCAGAGGGTTTTATAAGCAACTGTATCATCAAGAGGAGTCTCATGTGGTGAGCTTCAGGGATAGACTGGTGGATATGATATCTGAAGAGGATTCTGTGGCTTTAGAGGTATTGCCGTCAGTTGAAGAGATTAAAGAGGTTGTGTAGGACTGTAAATCATCTAAAGCACCAAGAAGTGATGGGTATAACATGAACTTTATTAAGAAGTATTGGGATGAGATTGAGACTGAGTTTACGACAGCTGTGACTGGTTTTTTTCAGACATTCAGACAACCAAAAGACTCTAATATTACATGGATTGCGTTGGCTCCCAAGTTCACTGGGGTTAAGGAAATCAAAGACCTTTGCCCGATCAGTATGGTTGGATGTGTGTATAAGGTGATTTCGAAGGTGATAGTTAGGAGGATGAGATCAGTGATACCAAGACTGGTTGGGGAGACTCAGAGTGTATTTGTTAAGGGTCGTAAAATACATGATGGGGCACTTATTGTGTGTGAAACTGTGCATTGGCTTAAAATAAGGAAAAAAAAAACTCAAGCTAGATTTTCAAAAGCATTACGATAAAGTCAAGTGGATCTTTGTGGATATCGTTTTGCAGAAGATGGGATTTGGGCGAAAGTGAAGGGAGTTGGTTATGGAGTGTGTCGGCACAACTTCTATGTCGGTTTTGATAAATGGTTCACCAATAAAGTCGTTTAAGATGGAAAGAGGTTTGAGATAAGGGGACTTACTATCTCTCTTTTTGTTTGTACTTGTTGTTGACGTCCTACATAGAATGGTCGGAAATGCAGTTAGGAACAGACGTATATCCCCATTATTAGTTGGGAGAGACAACATAGAATTGTCGCATTTTCAGTTTGCAGATGACACTATGTTGTTTTGTCCGCTAGAGGAGGAGACTATTAAGAAATACAAGAGGCTTCTACGATGCTTTGAGTTGATGTCGGGGTTAAGCATCAATTTTGACAAATCCGATTTGATCTTAATCAATTGTGACCAACAATGGGTGCAAAGTATGTGCAACTTGTTGGGATGCAAGGAAGTGATGCGTGAGCATCTTTCCTATCTTTTCCTAGTGAATTTGCATTCAATTTGTTGAGTTTAATCAAGAATTAATTATCTTTTAGCCACAATAGATGCTACTTTGAGTCTTGTGCAATTCTGTTTATTTTAGGTAGCATTTGGTTGGATTTGATGGAGCTTCCGCAGAAAAAGAGAAGAAGGCTATATAGGGCAGAAATGCTTAGAGGATGGAGAGGAAGCTTGCACAAATGGAAGGAGCACAAGAATTAAAGGAGATGACCAGCGAGGAGCGACGCGTGCGCGTACCTGACGCGTACGCGTGAAAAGTAAAGTTGCTTAGCGACGCGTGCACGTACCTAACGCGTACGCGTGACACGCGAAGAATACCATCGACGCGTACGCGTGACGTGCGTCACGTGCAGAAAACGATGATTCTTATTAATTCCGATTTAAACTTTAATTTTTAATAGAAAAAGATATTATTTTAGTTTTAGAAGATAGATTTTAAATTAATTAAGATTAGATATAAAAGGGGATTGGAATTATTCCATGGGGGGATTCCATTCCACCTCAGCCAAAATACATTTTATCAGAATCCTTATTTTTCTCTCTGAACCATGAGCAACTAAACCTCCACTGTTAAGGTTAGGAGCTCTATCTATTGTATGGATTGATTTTATTATTTTTTTATTTTAATTCATGCACTTATTTATATTTCAAGGATTGTTTTTGTTCTTTGTTTTATGAATTTGGGTGGAACGGAAGTATGACCCTCTTTCTAATTGAGTTCTTGTATAACTTGGAAAAATTCTTTACTTGAACAACAGCTTGAAAACAATTTCTCCTAAATTTTAATTATCTGGACTTAATGGGATACGTGACATATAATCCTTTTATATTTGGGTAATTAGGATTTCTGTTGCATATAAACTAGAATTGAACTTCACCCTCTAATTGGAATTAAGTGACCAAGGAATTGGCGGTTAATGAATTTTAGAGGAGACTAGAAAGGTCTAAGAAATTAGGGTCTAGTCACACATAGTTTGCCATGAATTAAATCTTGCATGATTAAAATAAATTAATAAGAAAAGTCAATCCGAAAAATAGATAACTCTGAAGCCTTAATTGCCTTCTCCATATTTTATTCCCAACTTATTTATTTGCTTGTCTTCTGTTTAATGCTTTTTGAACTCTCAAACTCTATTTTCTGTTTGTCTAACTAAGTAGATTAATCAACCATTGTTGCTTAGTCCTTCAATCCTCGTGGGATCGACCCTCACTCACCTGAGGTATTACTTGGTACGACCCGGTGCACTTGCCGGTTAGTCTGTGGCTAGAAATTACTGCACCAAGTTTTTGGCGCCGTTGTCGGGGATTGATAGTAATTAACAACTATTAATTATTTGATTGCTTAGATTAGGCGTTTTACTTTTAATTTTATTTAAATTTTGCTTAGTATTTCCAAAAAAAAATTTAAATAAATAAATAGAACTAATATTTTTCCTTAATTTCTGAAATTAAGTTTGGTGTCACCTAGTAAATTTCATTTTAATTTCCTTGTTATTTTCCCTTTTAATTTTCGAATTTTTTTGTTTTATTTCAGTTATCATTTTCGAAATTTTCTATTTTATTTATTTAGTATTTCTATTTTATTATTTTATACAGGTTACCTCACTGGGAGTTCTCTGCACTCTGACGTAGAGATTCCCATCTTTTCTTGTTTTCTGTTTATTTATGCGCAGGAACAGAGACAAGGAACCTCTTTTAGACTTTGATCCTGAACCCGAAAGAACTCTCAGGTGACGTTTGCAACAAGCAAGACTCTACAAGACTGCAGAATCCACTATGGATCCTAATAATGCTATTAATGCCAATGTGGAAAATTCGAATGAGAATGAGCCACAAAGGAGAGTGCTTGGCTCTTACTCTGCTCCTACTGCAGATCTTTATGGAAAAAGCATTGTGGTGCCTCCTATAGCTGTGAACAACTTTGAGTTGAAGCCACAATTGGTCACCCTGGTGCAACAAAACTACCAGTATCATGGTCTTCCCCAGGAAGACCCAAATCAATTTATTTCTAATTTTCTGCAGATTTGTGATAATGTGAAGACAAATGGAGTGAACCCCGAGGTGTACAAACTCATGCTCTTCCCGTTTGCTCTGAGGGATGGAGCAAAGCTATGGCTAGATTCTCGACCCAAGGAGAGTTTGGATACTTGGGACAAGGTTGTTACTGAGTTTCTTACTAAATTTTTCCCACCAAAGAAGCTGACTAAGCTTAGGGTGGAGGTTCAGACTTTCAGGCAGAAGGATGGTGAGACTCTTTATGAAGCTTGGGAGAGATACAAGCTACTGACTAGGCAATGTCCTCCGGACATGTTCTCGAAATGGACCCAACTAGACATCTTTTATGAAGGCTTGGGTGAAATGTCCAAGATGTGCTTAGATAATTCTGTAGGTGGTTCACTGCACAAGAAGAAGACACCGGAGGAGACTATTGAGCTGATTGAATTGGTTGCTAGCAACCAATATTTATACTCATCTAACAGGAATCCTGTGAACTCTGAGACTCCTCAGAAGAAGGGTGTTATGGAAGTAGAAGCTCTTAATGCTATTCTTGCTCAGAACAAGCTTATGTCTCAACAAATAAATCTACTTACTCAGCGGATGGGTGGCATGCAAGTCTCAACTATCAACACCCAAAATCCATCTCAAGAGGTCTCTTATGACATGACAGGTAATTTTGTGCAAAATGATAATTATGATTATGCTCAATCCTCTTCTGAACAGGCCAATTACATGGGTAGTGCTCCTAGAAATCCCAATAATGATCCCTATTCTCAGACCTACAATCAGGGGTGGAGAAATCACCCAAAATTTGGGTGGAGAGAGTAACCTTAGAGGCCACAAAATTTTAATAATAATTCTCAGGGTGGTTGATAAACCACTATTTTATGATTTATACTGTGCTTAATTGTATGGTTTTATCAATTCTTTACCCACTTATTCATATGATTGGCATGCATTTATACTTCCTTCCTAAAATTATTACATGATTGAATATTTGCTTCCTAAAGACTTTTAATTACATATTTTAATTCTCCTTCATTCCATTAGATGCTGTGATCTGTGTGTTAAGTGTTTCAGGCTTTATAGGGCATGAATGACTTGGAGATTGGAAAGGAAGCTTGCAAAAATGGAAGGAACACAAGAAATTGAGGAGATGACCAGCGAGAAGTGACGCGGACGCATGGCTCACGCGACCGCACGACATACAGGAAATCGTAGTGATGCGGACGCATGGCTTACCCGACCGCGCGGATTGGAACTGCACAAGTGACGCGGAGGCGTGGACGATGCGCACGCGTGGCAAGGCAAAACGCCAAATGACGCGTCCGCATGAATGACGCGATCGCGTGACATGCGTGATCTGCAGAATCTGCAGAATTCGCTGGGGGCAATTTTGGGCCCTACTTTGACCCAATCTTCAGCCCAGAAAAGCAGACTAGAGCCAAGGAACATGCAGAAACCGGGGGGAAACATTCATTCCACACATTCTTAGTTTTAGATCTAGTTTTACTCCTCCTCTAGGTTTTCTCTCTACACATTCAGAGTTCTTAGGATTTTATTATTATTGCTTTTCGCATTGGGATATTGAGAAGAGTTATTACCTCAGCAAGACTTTGTCATTCTAGTTTGTTTTCTTTACCTGTCTCTTTCTCTTCCATGTCCTTTGTTTATTCAGAATTACTATTGGATTATTTTTAGAGTTTATTAATATAAGAACTATTTTTATTTTTAATTGGTCTTTTTATTATTATTTATCATGTCTTTCTTTATTTCCCTTTTCTATGTTATGAATTCTATATTCACAATGAGCGAGTAGTTCCATAACTTGGATGGGAATTGATTGAAAGGAAGATCTTGCGTTGGAATGCTTAAAAGAAAAATTGTAATTGGGTTTATTGTTGGATTGCTCTCTAGTCACTGACACTAATCCTTCCAAGTAAGCGGATTGAGACTTGTGAATAGAAATAACTTTCCAACTTGTTTGACTTTTCCTTACCTAGTTAGGGATAACTAAACAGAACAACCCTTAATTATCAATTAATCTTGAGAGTACTCCAACAAGAATAGGGCTTCCAACTAATCTACTCCAAGCCAAGGCTTTCATTTAAAATTACATAAATTCTCTAATTTAAATTCCTGTTATTCAACTCAACCCATTTTTCTTGAAGACATCTGATTAATAAAATAGCACACCTTTCTGCAACTTGTTAGGAGACGACCTGGGATTCATACTCCCAGTATTTTAATTTAAATTTTGTGACAACCCTTCTAAATTGATAAGCGGATTTCTGGTTGGTTAAGAACTGTACTTGCAACGTATCTCTTCTAATAATTTCTTAACTCGCCAATTTTCGCCACGTCAATTTTTGGCGTCGTTGCCGGAGAGTTGTAATAGAGTGCTAAAGTTATTAATTGGAATTTATTTGTTTGCATTTTATTTTATTTTGCTACTATGAGCTTCATGTTTCTTTCGTTAAATGACGCGTTCACTTCCTGATCCAAGCTTGCCAGTATTCGATCCTGAGATTGAAAGAACTATTTCACGAATAAGGCAAGCTCGGCGTCAGTTAGTCCTCTCTGAGGGCGGATTTAAAACGTCACTTGAGTAAGAAACAGGCTCCCTTTCTGCTGATTCGGTTGATTTTATGTGCAGGTGACATGGCAGCACCTAGGAGAATTACTATCCAGGAGGCTGGAGCCCCTGATTTTTCATTACAACCGTTTCAAGCGCATCATCCAGCGGTGGCTACGAACTTTGAAATAAAGACTGAACTGCTAAACTTGATGCCTAAGTTTCATGGCTTACATGATCAAGAGCCTATCAAGCACCTGAGAGATTTCCAAGCAACCTGTTCTACTGTCAGGCGCGATGGTGCAGATGAAACTTTTATTTTGTTAAAAGCCTTTCCATTCTCTCTTGAGAGAAAGGCGAGAGAGTGGTACTACACTCAACCCGCAGCAACTGTATCCGACTAGGATACACTTAGAAGGGAATTTTTGGAAAAATTCTTTCCAGCTGAAGTTACTGATAAACTGAGGAAAGACATTTCCATGATTGTTCAGGACGAATCTGAGACTCTCTATGAATACTGGGAGCGCTTCAACAACCTTCTGGAAGCATGCCCCCACCATATGATTGACAAGATAGTGTTGCTCGGCTACGTAACACAGGGCATGAGGCCCCAAGATAAGACTACATTGGAAAGTGCTAGCAATGGGTCTATGAAAAAGTACAAGACCACTGATGAGGCATGGCAATTGATCAGCGACTTAGCTGAATCTACAAGGAATCACAGGCAGAAACAAGGCCGGTCAAAAGCTGTTGCAGAGGTATCTTCTAGCAAGGAGACTACTGCTCTGGCTCAGAGTATAAGTGAAATGACCACCTTACTGAAGCAGATGCAGTTGAGTCAACAACAAGCGCATCAAAGCCAACAGCTAGTCCCACAGAGAGTGTGCAGAATATGTGCTGATTACAGCCATTATACTGATGAATGCCCGCAGCTCCAATAGGAAGACAACACCGTGGCAGCCACTCATAACTTCTATGACCACCCCAACCAAGGGTACAATCAAGGTGGCAGTTACAACCATGGATGGCAGGACAATTCTAACCAAGGTTGGAGAGATAATTCTAACAGAATTGGAGGGACAACAATAACAGAGGAGGCAGAGACAATCAAGGATATCAGAGGTGGAATAATAACAACAACAGGTAGCAGAACCAGAACCAGCCTTACAGAGCACCTCACCTGAGGCAGTCCCAAGGACCACAGCACAACCAGCAACAAGTTTCGCAGATCCCTCAATCTAATTCCTCTCCGAGTGAAGAGGCCATTCAATCCATTGCACAAGGACAAAGGAAGATGGAAAGTTCACTTAATGGCCTAGAATCCGCCATACAAGCTCTCATCTCTCAGCTGGCACCACCCAATACTTCAAACACTCAACAGGCAAACTCCAGTGGAATTCCTTCTCAACCCTTGCCCAATCCGAAGGGTGACATCAATGCCATCACCCTAAGGTCCGGAACTACACTGTAAGAGAGGAATCAAGAGGAGCCAAACCCACCAGAACACACCTCAGCTGAAGAGGTAGTGGAAGTAGAAGATGTTGAAGAGGAAAAGGACATACAGGACATGGCTGAAGAAGAAAAAGCTCAATCACAGGAAGAAGCACAAAAGGGCGCAGACACTGCAGAAAACGCCATTCCTATTCTATTTCCACAACTTGCAAGGAAGCCCAGGAAGCAGTTGGAACCTGATCCTAAAATGGTAGAAATATTCAAAAAGATTGAGGTAACTGTTCTCCATTTTGATGTTATTCAGCAGGTACCTAAATATGCAAAGTTCCTAAAAGATTTATGTATACACAAAGACAAAATTAATGAATTAGAAACTATTCCTTTAGGTAGTTCTATATCTGCTTTAATGGGAGGTATACCTGAGAAGTGTAGTGATCCAGGTCCATGTATGGTTAATTGTATTATTGGTGGTGTGATATTTTCTGACTGCATGTGTGATTTAGGAGCATGTGTTAGTATAATGCCTTTGTCTATATATGATAATTTGGGGCTCCCTCCCTTAAAAAGGTCGGCAGCTCATTTTGTGTTAGCAGATAAAAGCATTATTATAGTGGCTGGAGTTGCTGAAGATGTATTAATGAGCATTAAGGGACTCACCTTTTCCATTAATTTTTATATCCTGGAGATGCCACAAAATGACTCAGAGAAGCCATCATCAATCATATTAGGAAGACCATTCCTGAAGACCTCAAAGTCCAAATTAGATGCTTTTTCAGAAACATACTCTTTTGAAATAGATGGCCGAGTAGTAATCTTCAATCTGAATGTAGCTATGAAGCATCCTCCGAAGGATTATTCTATCCTCCAGTGTGACATCATAGATGAAACCGTGGCTGAAATTCACCAGGAGGAATTTGAAGAGAAGTACATAGGACAAGGTCCGCGTGTGGGGACACTTTCTGAGAACAATGACAGTGCTTTACCATTGACAACCCAGAGCCTGACCATGAGCAGAAGTTAGAATTGAAACCCCTCCCTCCACACCTCAAATATGCTTACCTTGAGGATAAACAAAAGTTTCCAGTTATCATTGCAAGGGAACTCACTTCTCAACAAGAAGAGCAGCTACTTAGTATGCTGAGGAGGCACAAGAAGGCAATTGGTTAGAGTTTGGCAGACATAGTAGGCATCAACCCTCAAGTTTGTGAGCACAGAATATTTTTAGAAGAGGGGGCAAGACCTGTCTGTCAACCCCAGAAAAGACTGAACCCCACTATCTTAGAGGTTGTTAAGAAGGAAGTGACCAGACTACTAGAGGCAGATATCATCTACCCCATCTCAGATAGTGAATGGGTGAGCCCAGTACAAGTAGTGCCCAAGAAGTCTGGAGTCACTACAGTGAAGAATGAGCATGGAGAGCTCATGGCAACCAGAGTACAGAACGCCTAGAGAGTCTGCATTGATTACAGGCGTCTCAACCAAGCCACTCGTAAGGATCACTATCCTCTTCCATTCATTGATCAAATGCTGGATCGCCTGTCAGGTAAATCACATTATTGCTTTTTAGATGGTTACACAGGTTATTTCCAGATTCATATAGCTCCTGAAGATCAGGAAAAGACTACTTTTACATGTCCTTTTGGGACTTATGCTTATAAGAGAATGCCCTTTGGCTTGTGCAATGCACCAGCTACTTTCCAAAGGTGCATGATGAGTCTTTTCTCTGACCTTATTGAGGACTGTATGGAGGTTTTTATGGATGACTTTAGTGTATATGGTGATTCCTTCAATATTTTCTTGGATAGTTTATCTAGAGTGTTAGATAGATGTGTTAGTACAAACCTTGTATTGAATTTTGAAAAATATCACTTTATGGTTACACAAGGGATTGTACTAGGACATGTTGTGTCTAATACTGGCATTTCTGTAGATCCAGCAAAGGTGGATGTTATTTCTAGTTTACCTTACCCCTCCTCTGTGAGGGAAGTCCGTTCGTTCCTTGGCCATACAGGTTTTTACCGGAGATTCATTAAGGACTTTAGTAAGGTAGCACTTCCCTTATCCAGACTACTGCAGAAAGATATTGAGTTCGAGTTCAGTGAGGATTGCAAACAAGCGTTTGATAAGCTGAAGACCGCCCTGACTCAAGCTCCAATTGTGAGAGGACCAGACTGGAGCTAGCCATTTGAAATAATGTGCGATGCTTCCAACCATGCAGTAGGAGCAGCACTGGCTCAGCGCGAAGGTAAGGATCCTTTCGTAATTGCTTATGCGTCTAAAACTTTAGATGCCGCTCAGTCTAATTATACTACTACTGAGAAAGAGCTTCTTGCTATTGTTTTTGCTCTGGATAAATTCCGAGCCTATTTACTTGGTACGAAAGTAGTAGTGTACTCAGACCACGCAGCTCTAAAGTATCTATTAGCTAAAAAGGAATCCAAACCAAGGCTTATACATTGGATACTGCTACTACAAGAATTTGATTTAGAAATTAAGGATAGGAGTGGTAACCAGAATCTAGTGGCAGACCACTTGAGTCGCCTTGAGCACATTAAGCATGACTCCACTCCTATAGCTGATAATTTCCTATTTGATAACTTGCAAGCAGTATCTGAGGTAGTCCCTTGGTATGCACCTGTAGCTAATTATCTAGTTAGCCGCACTTTTCCTCCAAACTTTACTAAGCATCAAAGTGACAAGCTGAAAAACGAGTCTAAATATTATATATGGGATGACCCATATTTATGGAGATGTGGCGCTGACCAGGTAATTAGACGGTGTGTGCCTCAATCAGAATTCCAGTCCATCTTAGAGGCTTGCCACTCATCTGAGAGTGGAGGACATTTTGGCCCTCAAAGAACAGCTAGAAAAATCCTAGACTGTGGATTCTGGTGGCCTACTCTTTTTAGAGACGCTGCTGAATTTTGTAAATCTTGTTTCCCATGTCAAAAATTTGGTAATATATCCAAAAAGGATGAGATGCCTCAACAAATTATGCTTTTCTGTGAAGTTTTTGATGTTTGGGGCATTGACTTCATGGGTCCATTCCCAAATTCTAATGGTTATTTTTATATATTGTTAGCTGTGGATTACGTTTCCAAATGGGTGGAAGCAATTCCTACCCGCACTGATGATACTAACACTGTTGTTTTCTTTGTTAGAAACCATATCATTTGTCGCTTTGGATCACCACGAGCAATCGTGAGCGATCAAGGCACCCATTTTTGTAACAGGAGACTAACAGGATTAATCAAGAAGCATGGGATAATTCATAAAGTTGCAACCGCCTACCATCCTCAGACTAATGGGCAAGCCGAGGTGTCAAACAGAGAGATAAAGCGTATATTGGAAAAGATAGTCAAACCTCATAGGAGAGACTGGAGCACCAGGCTACAAGATGCACTTTGGGCATACAGAACAGCATACAAGACACCCATTGGGATAAGTCATTTCCGCTTAGTTTATGGAAAAGCCTGCCATCTCCCAGTTGAAATAGAGCACAAAGCCTTTTGGACAATAAAGGAATGCAATATAGGATTTGAAACAGCCGGAGCTGAGAGGAAGTTGCAACTGCAAGAATTAGAATGCCTTCGCCTGGAAGCTTATGAGAACTCAAGGCTGTACAAGGAGAAGATGAAGGCTGTACATGATAAGCACATCAAGAGGAGGGAGTTGCAACATGGGGACTTAGTCCTCCTTTACAAATCTCGACTGAGGCTCATGCCAGGCAAGTTGAGATCAAGATGGGAAGGTCCATATAGAGTAGAGAAGGCCGAGCCGTACGGAGTTTTTCACCTAAGTCATCCTTCAAGCTCTGAACTCATCAAAGTTAATGGACATCGTTTAAAGCTGTACCATGGCGTGAAGTTGAAAAAAAACAAAGAGCTCGAGATCTTCCTCTTGGAAGATCCACACATAGCCGAAGACTGAGCTAGCGGAGCGTCCAACTTACGGACGTTAAAGCAAAGTGCTAGGTGGGAGACAACACACCATGGTATGATCGTTCTTTTCTTTATTCACAGTTTTCTTTTTCAATAACTCTTCTTTTTATTCGCACATTTAGCTTGCATCTGCATTTGCATATTTTTATTTCGAAAAAAAAATTTCACGCGACGCGACCGCATCAATGACGCGTCCGCGTCGCAGGTGGCTCAGAAAGAATAAGAAAGCAAATAGAAAGTCACGCAGGAGCGTGGCTGGAGGCGTGCCTTTGGCACAAATCACCCCACGCGACCACGTCACCTGAAAATCGACGTGAAAAGGGTGCATAGCCGAAAGTTATGCTGGAGTGATGCTGGACTAGCGCTAGACGCACAACCCTTACCACGCGAATGCGTGCCTCACGCGTCCACGTCATATCCCTATAATGGCCACTCACGCGATCGCGACGACCACGCGATCGCGTCACCTAAAATTTGGCAAAATAAGATTTTGAACAGAGAGTTGTGCGAGCGCGAGGCTGCCCTCGTGCCAGTAGCATAAACTGTGTCACGCGACCGCGTCAATCCGAATAAGCACAAGTCGCGCGACCGCGTCACCCACGCGTCCGCGTCGCCTGCGCGCCGCACAACTTAACCTATTGTGCCAAAATATCTTATCTTTCTCCCCCCAAATCCTACTTTTTCTTTTCCCTCCTTATTTCTTCCTTCTTCCTTCTTCCTCACTTTCTACTTTCTCTCTCTCACCACCATTACCAAGGTTTTCTTTTTCTTCTTCTCTTCTTACTTTTTTATTTTTCTTCTTATTCTTATGTTTTCTTCTTTTCTTTTCTTTTTACTTTCGTTATCCATATTTTCTTTTTCTTTTAATTGGTGTTAGATATTTAGTAGGGTCATTATTATTCCTTATGATTTGCTTGTGGATTGTTAAGAACTTGTTTGGCAATTATATGTTAATTTTTAAAGGGTTGCTTGCATGTTCCGTTTATTATTTTCCATAACTTACTCACCATGCATGCTATGTGTTTGTGAAAACACCCGTATGGCATTGTGCACTATTTTTGAATCTCTTTTATTCTACTACTCTAAATGCCCGCTTTTCACAAAACTATTTTTATTATTTTATTAATTTAGCATAATTGTTATTACAAACAGGTTGTTAGTTTGAACTTTGTGGTAATTTAACATGGGCATTGAACGCTTGATCTATGCTACTCATGCCTTTGCCTGCATGCTAATAAACACCTTGCATTCAATTGTCATCATATGCACTGGCTAATTTCCATTTATGATTTTTTTCACATGTAGTCATGACCATGTGTTAACTTCATTCTTCTTTAATGTGCATTGATTACCACCCATACCATCATCTTCCTTGCTCTACCCCTTGACATTTTGACATACTTTCTCTTTTCTCCCTTTCAGGATGGCCACTAAGAAAGGAAAAGAGAAAGCTACTCCCAAATCAACAGCAAGGAGAGGAACAAAAATAGCATTAGTGGCAGAACCTTCTTCAACTGCAGTCAAGCCCTCAACAAAAAGAATTAAGAGGATTATAAAGGTTGATGAAAAAGAGAAAGCCTTCCCAGCAAAGGACACTGCGCGATTTTCCAATCGCTACTGTGAGCAGATGTTCCCTATCCTGGCAGAATGGAGCTACAACAACGTATACCTTCTTATCCTCCCACCCAATATTGCTACCTTTGTTGAGCCGCAAATTGAACGAAGACAATGGGGTTTCCTCCAGAGACAGCCACGGCAGGTTAATCTTTCTTGGGTAGTTGAGTTCTACTCTAATTTCCACCTGCCAACCCTACAGTCTGTCTATGTCCGACAGAAGCAAGTCCCCATTACAGAAGAGGCCATTCAACAAGCTTTAGATCTTCCCACTACTCCAGAAGGACTGGACGCATTTCAAGAAGCCGCACTTAAGCACCAGATGTACCAATTTGACTGGAACACTGTTCTCAGATTTATCGCACTACCTGGCAGCAGATGGATCTATGAATACCATCGTTCCCGTCCTAAGGGAATATCGGCTTCAGCACTTACCTTGGAGGCTCGCGTATGGGCACAGATCATGTCCCATTATGTCTTTTCGAGCACCTACGAATCCTCCTTCACTGCAGACATGGCCATTCTACTATGGTGCATCCTTACAGACCAGCCTCTGAACCTAGCAAGACACATCCGGAATGCAATGGGACACGTACAAATTGCAGGCAACTTATCTTTTCCCGTCTTGGTCTCAGATCTCGTCTCAGCAGCCAGAGTCTCCTACAGAGCTGGGGACACCAAAGCCATGCTTCCACGGGATGATCAATACGTCCCTAACAAAAAATATATTAGACTCCCAGCAGCCACTACTAGCCAGCCTACTGAACCGGCTGAGGACATCCCTCCATCAGCAGCACAAGCACCTACAACAAACCAACTGTTCCATCAGATACTTGAAAAGTTAGATCGGCAGGAACACAAAGCTAAGATGAGAGAGCGCCGTAACAAGCGCCGATTCACATACCTTAAGGAGCTGATATGGGAAAATTCAAGGACTCAGATAGGGGTGGAAATAGGCCAGGCGGCCTGCCAGGGGCCTGTAGCCTGGCCTGTATTTAGCCTGGCCTGGCCTGGCCTGATAGAAAATAGGCCCAGGCTCAGGCTATTAAAAAAGCCTATATTATTTAAAAGGCCAGGCCTAGGCTTTTGAAATAGCCTGTTGGGCCGGCCTGAGCTTGCAAATATATATATACTAATAAAAATGCTATTGGAAGGAATTGAACTTGGGTCTTCTAACTTATAAAAATACCTTTATCCACTCAGCCATTTATCTCTTTAATTATATAGGTGTATTTTTATTTTCTTAATATCTTTAATCTTTGATGTTGGAATATCAAAAGTCAATCAAATAAAATAATTCTAAAATCTTTCCCTCCACACTAATAAAGAAATACACATTAACACGGTCATTTTCTTTTCTCTTCTCCACTTTACACGCTCCTACCAGCTACCAGCTACCAATCTATCATCCTCTTCATCTTCTCTTCCTTTGACTGTAAGCACTTCTTCTTCTTTCTCATGTCATTATTTTTTATTTTATTATTTTTATATTTATTGTTATAATGTTAATTATTTTTCATCAATTAGGATTTTATTCTGTCAAAGATCTTCTTTTAAGTTTGATTTTTTTTGTTTGTGTTGTGATATTACTTCTACTTTTCTGAACATAAAATTTTATCTTTTTTTTTCGTTAAAAGGTTCTTACTTTATGCCATTGATATGATGAAAGCAAAAAAAAAATCATGAGATAATGTTGTCTGTTAATTTTTGTTTAGGTATTACAATAAGCTTTAGAAATGGCTGAATCTGTAACTCCAAGTAATCCATTGACAAATTCTATTTCTTTAAATGGAGAAGAAATTAATCCGTCAGTACCAACAATGGCAACAACAGATACTGGCATTGCACCAACACACACAACAATTATTACAAATCAACCAGTCACTGATGAAAATGGTAGTAATGAAACTATTGTTACAAAAAAAAGGAAGAAGACTTCACCAATTTGGGACGATTTTGATCAAGTTGAAAGTTCTGAAGGTACAAAAGCTATTTGCAAGTATTGCAAATCAGTGTTTTCTTACGCTGGAAAAGGAGCAAGTACTTCACATTTATGGAGGCATTCTAGTAGTTGCTTACAAAGGAGATTGCATGTTGCTGCACAAAAGAAGCAACCATTGATTCCATTTCAACCTTCCAATTCAAGTGTTAATCCCTTTGTGACACCAGGTGCAAGATATTCTCAAGAGAAGATGAGACAAATAATTGCTACAGCAATTATGATTCATGAGCATCCTTTCAGCATTGTTGAGGATGAAGTTTGGATGTGGGGCTTCCAATATGCCAATTCTGAATTTCATAAAATTTCTCGCAAAACTGCTCGAAGTGATTGCTTGGCAATATATGAGGCTGAAAAGAAACAACTGAAGGCTTTGTTACAAGGTGTTAGAAAGATAAGTTTGACAACTAACATGTGGAGATCAAGTCATCAAATTATTGAATATATGGTTATCACAGGTCATTTTATTGATGCAGGATGGAATCTTCAAAAAAGGATTTTGAGTTTTGTTCAGGTACCTGCTCCTAGACGTGGCATTGATGTTGCGGATGCTATTTTCAAGTGTTTGAAGACTTGGGAAATTGAAAACAAAGTCTTCTCAGTATCTGTTGACAATGCTTCCTATAATGATTCATGTCTAAGGGCTCTTAAGGATACTATTTCAGATAACAACTCATTACCTGTTGGTGGTAGTTTGTTTCATGTTAGGTGTTGTGCATACATTCTGAATTTGTTGGTACAAGATGGGCTAGGTAAAATTAAAGGTATTATTCATAAAGTTCGTGAGAGTGTCCAGTATGTCAATTTTAATGATTCAAGATTTAAAACATTTGTTGAGATTGCTGAAAACAAGCGTTTGAAGGAGAAAAAACTCATCATTGATTGTCCCATAAGATGGAATTCTACTTACAACATGTTATCTGTGGCTTTGAAGTTTAAATCTGTGTTTGCTGTTTATAAAAAGAAAGAAAACCCCACTATAGTTACGAACCATCATCAGAGGATTGGAGGAAAGTTGAGAAGATTTGCAAACTTTTAAAAGTTTTTAATCTTGCTACTCATGTCATTTCTGGTAGTGAGTATCCTACTGCAAATTTGTACCTTCCTGAAGTTTGGAGAGTGAAACAAGTAATTGATGATGCTATTGAAGATAGAGATTCCTTCATGAGAGAAATGGCAACCTCAATGAAAGAAAAGTTTGACAAATATTGGGGAGAATGCAATATGGTAATGTCTCTTGCTTGTGTTTTGGATCCTAGGTGCAAATTACATGTTATTAAATTCTGTTTTCCTTTCATTTACAAACCTGAACATGTGGCTGTAACAGGCCTATTAACAGGCTTCAGGCCAGGCCAGATTTAACAACAGGCCAGGCTCAATACTCATTAAAAAGCCTATATCAGGCTACAGGCCAGGCTAAGGCCAATATACTCTATTACAGGCCTGGCCTGTTAAGACTAAAGCCTGGCCTGGCCTGGCCTGTTTCCACCCCTAGACTCAGACACCCCGGACTCCACTTCCTTTACCAACACAGGGAGCCATGACGATCCCGACTGTGGAGATACTGCCACCAGCCTACCTTTGTTCCTGACAGATGGCACCGAGGATGGTGCAAATCCATAAGTGTGGGGAGGTCGGTCAGTACCTGACTTCCGGAGGTAATTTCTCTTCCCTAACACCAATATATTAGGATATTTAGTTAGTTTTTCTTTTGTAGAATAGGATAAATTGCATAGTAATAGATTAGTTGCATGCATGTTCTACTTGATTGAAAAGACAATAAGTTTCTTCTAAGACCCTATCTTTAGAACAAAATTTCACTAATTTTAATCAAAAATTTTATGTTGAAATTTGCTTGAAGTTGTATTTGGAACATGATTTTTGAGCTAAAGAACACACAACCTGTGAGATTTGAGCCTTTATGCATGGTTATATTATTTAACCATAATTATTTTATTCTTGTGTGTTTACTTCTATATGATTGTAATCTACATTTTGTTTCATCCTATATGTCCAATGTTTAATATATTTATATGTTTGCATATGATTGAGGCCATTACTTGTTTAAGCTCACTTATCCAAATCAAACCTACCCTTTCAATTACCTTTGTTAGCCACTTTGAGCCTTTAAATCCCATTTGTTCTGTATTTTACCACATTACTAGCCTTAAGCGGAAAAACAATTATATATCCCAATTGAATCTTTGGTTAGCTTAAGATAGAATTGTGTGTGTCAATTAAGTATGGGAAATTGTGGGAACAAAAGATAATAAGGGAATGTGTCATGATAATATAATGGGAATTTGGGTACCTACTCGTGTGAAACTATAAGAATAAATATATTTATGTGCATTGATTAGCTATGTTTATTTTTTATATTTATGTTTAAAAAAAATTCTCAATAAATGAATAAGGGGACAAAATTACCCCAAGGTTAAGTTAAGAATTCAAAGATCAATGCATGTATGATAAAATTAAAATAAAAGTTGATACATGAGTATGGAATGTGAAAGAGAAATTTTGGGTAGCTAGGTATGAAATTTGAGTTATATAGAATGTACATATGTGTGGGTTAAAGCTTAGGTTAATTAAAGATTCAATTTACAAGCTTACTTAACCATATATGTATCCTTACCCTTACCTTGGCCCCATTACAACCTTGAAAAGACCTCATGATGTTTGCATAGGTATATTAAATATTGTTGATTGGTTAGGAGAAGAACAAAAATTAGAAAGCATGATTAGAGAAGGATAGAGTGATTGCCCTATACACTAGAGAGATTAGAGTATACATACATCATCAGTGAGGGTTCAATGCTTAAATTCTATGTTCCCTACTTTCAGAAGCTATCTTCTTGCACTTTTATCTGTTGTTACTGTATAAGAATTGAATTAGTGGAATTTGATTTGTAATTGTCTTGAAGAGCTTATTTACTTTTAACCAAGTGGACAAAAAATCATCTAGTTGCATTCATATATATAGGTTGTATTGCATTGCATGAGTTTTACATGTTCCTACTCATTTATTTTATCTCCTTCAACTAAGCATGAGGACATGCTAATGTTTAAGTGTGGGGAGGTTGATAAACCACTATTTTATGGTTTATATTGTGCTTAATTGTATGGTTTTATCAATTCTTTACCCACTTATTCATATGATTGGCATGCATTTATACTTCCTTCCTAAAATTATTACATGATTGAATATTTGCTTCCTAAAGACTTTTAATTACGTATTTTAATTCTCCTTCATTCCATTAGATGTCGTGATCTGTGTGTTAAGTGTTTCAGGCTTTATAGGGCATGAATGACTTGGAGATTGGAAAGGAAGCTTGCAAAAATGGAAGGAACACAATAAATTGAGGAGATGACCAGCGAAAAGTGACACGGACGCATGGCTCACACGACCGCGCGGATTGGAACTGCACAAGTGACGCGGAGGCGTGGACGACGCGCACGCGTGGCAAGGCAAAACGCCGAATGACGCGTCCGTATGAATGACGCGATCACATGACATGCGCGATCTGCAGAATTCGCTGGGGGCGATTTTGGGCCCTACTTTGACCCAATCTTCGGCCCAGAAAAGCAGACTAGAGCTAAGGAACATGCAGAAACCGGGGGGGGGGAACATTCATTCCACACAATCTTAGTTTTAGATCTAGTTTTACTCCTCCTCTAGGTTTTCTCTCTACACATTCATAGTTCTTAGGATTTTATTATTATTGCTTTTTGCATTGGGATATTGAGAAGAGTTATTACCTCAGCAAGACTTCGTCATTCTAGTTTGTTTTCTTTACCTGTCTCTTTCTCTTTCATGTCCTTTGTTTATTCAGAATTACTATTGGATTATTTTTATTTCTAATTGGTCTTTTTATTATTATTTATCATGTATTTCTTTATTTTCCTTTTCTATGTTATGAATTCTACATTCACAAAGAGCGAGTAGTTCCATAACTTGGATGGGAGTTGATTGAAAGGAAGACCTTGCGTTGGAATGCTTAAAAAAATTGTAATTGAGTTTATTGTTGGATTGCTCTCTAGTCACTGACACCAATCCTTCCAAGTAAGCGGATTGGGACTTGTGAATAGAAATAGCTTTCCAACTTGTTTGACTTTCCCTTACCTAGTAAGGGATAACTAAACAGAATAACCCTTAATTATCAATTAATCTTGAGAGTACTCCAACAAGAATAGGGCTTCCAACTAATCTACTCCCAACCAAGGCTTTCATTTAAAATTACATAAATTCTCTAATTTAAATTCCTGTTGTTCAACTCAACCCATTTTTCTTGAAGACATCTGATTAATAAAATAGCACACCTTTCTGCAACTCGTTGGAAGACGACCTGGGATTCATACTCCCAATATTTTAATTTAAATTTTGTGACAACCCTTCTAAATTGATAAGCGAATTTTTGGTTGGTTAAGAACTGTACTTGCAACGTATCTCTTCTAATAATTTCTTAACTCGCCAATTTCTGCCACGTCAGTGGTTTTCAACAGAAGAATTTTAATAACTACCAGTTTCAGTCATCTCAGTAAGCAACTTCTCAGCCCCAGCAGAACAATAATTTGGAAGCAATATTGACAAGTTTTAGACAGAAAACCAGAGCATCAATCAAGAATTTGGAGATTTAGATGGGCCAACTAGCCACAAAAGTTAATGAAATCGATCAGAGGACCACTAATAGCCTTCCTAGTAACACAATTCCAAATCCAAGAGAGGAATGCAAGGCTATCACCTTGATAAGTGGACAAGTGGCAAGTATTAAAGCACAAGTTAATGAGGGGCCAGCTGAAAAAGAAGATTTCAAGGTTATTCAATTGAGAAGTGGTAAAGTAGCTGGCTCTGAGACCAAGGTCAATGGAGAGTTAGTTGAAAAAGAAGCTCCAGAAGAGAAGAAGGAAGAAGTAGAGCACGTCCCTCTAAAGTGTGCAGACAACCCATTCCCAGACTCTCTTGAAACTTATCCTACATTGCCAAAGGCTCCTGAATACAAGCCTAAAATGCCATATCCTCAGAGACTTTAAAAGGAGACCAAGGACAAGCAGTTTTCAAAATTCTTGGAAGTCTTCAGAAAGTTGTAAATCAATATTCCTTTTGCTGAGGTTTTGGAGCAAATGCCTCTCTATGTCAAGTTCATGAAGGAGTTGTTGTCAAAGAAGAAGCCTGTAAATGGAGATGAGACAGTGGTCCTGACTAAGGAATGTAGTGCCATAATTCAGAATAACTTGCCAAGGAAGATGCCAGATCCAGGGAGCTTTCAAATTCCATGCACCATTGGGAGCACAACCTTTGAGAAAGTCCTATGTGATCTAGGGGCAAGCATAAATCTAATGCCCTTGTCTGTGATGAAGAAGTTGCAAATCCAAGAGGCACAATCCACAAAGATAGCATTACAGATGGCAGACAAATCTATGAAGCCTGCATACGGATTAGTGGAGAATATCTTGGTCAAAGTGGGTAAGTTCTTCCTCCCAACAGATTTTGTGATTCTTGACACAGGGGAGGATGAGAATGCCTCTATAATTCTAGGAAGACCATTCCTAGCCACTAGGAGAGCTCTAATTGATGTAGAAGTGGGTGAATTAGTGCTTAGAGTGTATAATGAGTAACTGGTCATTCATGTCTTCAAAGATATACATTCAGCAGGTGAAGAGGAGAGGTGCATGCAGACTGAGCTCATTGATCCAAACCTTCAAAAACTCCCTGATGATGCACCACAGAATCTGCAGCTCAAACTTCCTTTGGTGACAATCAATAAAATTCCTCCTAACATCAAACCTAAGTTTGGTGTCGGGAATGCATCATCCACCAAGGAGTAGGTTCCCAAAAAGAAGAAAATGCTCAGGGGATGGAGAAACAAAAAGATCCCTACTGAAGGTTTCTCCCTAGGAACAAAAGGTGGTGTTGACTAGGAATCCAGTGTGAATTTATACAGTAAACAGAATCCTCTCTCTGGAGCATATTGAGCTTATTTATGGAGACACAGGAAAAAAGTTCAAAGTAAGGGGTGAAGAGCTGAGCCCCTATGATCCTCCTCCTTAGAGGAGCTGACCGTCAAGCTAGTGACGGTAAAGAAGCGCTTGTCGGGAGGCAACCCGATAATTTCGTATCCTTAGTTATTTTTCATCGTAGTAGTTTTCTTACTTGTTTGATTTTTATTGAGTTTTTACTGTTTTTCTGAACATGCAGCTATTTTATAACAGGAACCGAATACTTCAGGTGACACAAAAAAAAAAAAAGAGCACACGACGCGCAAGCGTCACTGACGCGTATGCGTCATATGTGTGTGCTTGAAAAATAAAATTGGACAGAGAGTTGAGCAGGAGTGGAGCTGGAACTATGCTCGACGCATAAGCCGCATCACGCGTACGCGTCCCTGACGCATGCGCGTCGTTTGCACAACTGGCCACCCACGCGTGCGCGTCCCTGACGCAGACGCGTGACCCTGAAAAACGGCGTCAACGAGTGTTTGGGCAGAGAGTTGTGATGGTTTGGGGCTGAAAGTGTGCTAGAGACACAAACTTGATCACGCGTACGCGTCCCTGACGCGTGCGCGTCTTTTCCGAAATTGGCTATCCACGCGTGTGCGTGCATGACGCGCACGCGTCATCTGAAAATTTTGATTCCCAGGCCACGTGAGCAGAGAGTTGTGCGTGCGTGCGGCTGCCTTCACGTGATTCGCACAAACCAAGGGCACGCGTATGCGTGCCAGACGCGTATGCGTCACTTGAAATTCACGCGATCCACGCGTACGCGTCGCATGCGACGCCCAAATTAAACCCCTCAGCGCCTGATTTCAAATCATCCACCCCCAATCCTAATTTTCTCTTGTTCTTTTATCCTTTTATTCTTCTTGCATCATACTAATTTTTATGTCTCTCTATGTCCCTCTCTGTTTTCAGTTCTTCTTTGCTTGAGGACAAGCAAACCTTTAAGTTTGGTGTTGTCGCTACGCTTATGGCTTTTCTGCTTATTTTAATAGCACCAAAAAGAGATGAATGTTCTTCATGGAGGAATGAGATGGCCACTAGCATAAATGAGGTGGTTGAGTTTCCTTCATTCTATTTCTCTTCCGTTCTTATTTTGTTGTTTTCTGTTTTCTGTTGCTTTGATTGCCTGCATGGTCTTTAGTACTTTCAGTTCTTAGAATTAGTTTTATTCTGTTATTTGTCTCATATAACGCTCACTGAACTTGAATCTAAAAAGAAAAAGAAAAAGGAAGTGATGTACTGCATGAGAAATTGAGTTTATATTGAAGAGTAGTCTTATTCACTTACATGTGGTGGTATTTTCTGTGACTCTGAATGCATGACATGAACAGTGCATATTTAAATTTGAATCAAAGAATGTTGATGTACAAGGAACAGGGATTTAGAGAATTATTATGACTTCTCTGAAATAAACAAAAATTTAATCCTTGAAGCAAAAGAAACAGCAAAAAAAAAGAAAAAAAAAGAGCAAGGTCCAAGGCTCTTAGCATCAATGACTAGGGAGGTCAGACATGATTAAAAGCTCAAAGAGTTGTTTTCCTAGTTATATGCTTGTGGTGTTCTTGTGTCAAGTAATCCTTGAGATAAAACATTTAGAGTCGAGATCAATTGCAATTAGCAGAGTATGCCAAAGGCTTTGAGCACCACTGTCTGGGAGTAACTGAAAGAAAAATCAAAACTTAAAGAGAGTTCCCCAGTTAAGTGCTTGTGGTATTTCTATGTCAAGTAAAGCTTGAGACAAAACATTTAAAGTCACGACTAGGCTCAAGGTGCAAAGCACCAAAGAAAAGAAAAATTGCTGTGTTCAAGGGTTAAATTCAGTTACAAAGACCAGAGAATTCATAATATTATCCAGATTCTAATTCCGAGTGACAGTGACATTCTTCTGATTCAGAGGAGAGTGAGATGCCAAAACTATTTAAGATTGTAGTTGTAAACCCCACTATAAGAAGAGACATGAGCTTAATCGAATTCTCATTCTCATGCAAATTCACACTCTAAGCCTATATTAATTTTGGTTGCTTGAGGACAAGCAACAATTTAAGTTTAGCGTTGTGATGCGTGAGCATCTTTCCTATTTTTTTCTAGTGAAATTGCATTCAATTTGTTGAGTTTAATCAAGAATTAATTATCTTTTAGCCACTATGGATGCTACTTTGAGTCTTGTGCAATTCTGTTTATTTTAGGTAGCATTTGGTTGGATTTGATGGAGCTTCTGCAGAAAAAGAGAAGAAGGCTATATAGGGCAGAAATGCTTAGAGGATGGAGAGGAAGCTTGCACAAATGGAAAGAGCACAAGAATTAAAGGAGATGACCAGCGAGGAGCGACGCGTGCGCGTACCTGACGCGTACACGTGATTTGGAGCTTTCCATGGCGACGCGTGCGCGTACTTGACGCGTACGCGTGATTTGGTGCTTTCCATGGCGACGCGTGCGCGTACCTAACGCGTACGCGTGACACCTGAAGAAGACCATCGACGCGTACGCGTGACTGACGCGTACGCGTGACGTGCGTCACGTGCAGAAAACGCTGATTCTTATTAATTCTGATTTAAACTTTAATTTTTAATAGGAAAAGATATCATTTTAGTTTTAGAAGATAGATTTTAAATTAATTAGGATTAGATATAAAAGGGGATTGGAATTATTCCATGGGGGGATTCCATTCCACCTCAGCGAAAATACATTTTATCAGAATCCTTATTTTTCTCTCTGAACCATGAGCAATTAAACCTCCACTGTTAAGGTTAGGAGCTCTGTCTATTGTATGGATTGATTTTATTATTTTTCTATTTTAATTCATGCACTGATTTATATTTCAAGGATTGTTTTTGTTCTTTATTTTATGAATTTGGGTGGAACAGAAGTATGACCCTCTTTCTAATTGAGTTCTTGTATAACTTGGAAAAGCTCTTTACTGGAACAACAGCTTGAAAACAATTTCTCCTAAATTTTAATTATCTGGACTTAACAGGATACGTGATATATAATCCTCTTATATTTGGGTAATTAGGATTTCTGTGGCATATAAACTAGAATTGAACTTTACCCTCTAATTAGAATTAAGTGTCCAAGGAATTGGCGGTTAATGAATTTTAGAGGAGACTAGAAAGGTCTAAGGAATTAGGGTCTAGTCACACATAGTTTGCCATGAATTAAATCTTGCATGATTAAAATAAATTAATAAGAAAAGTCAATCCAGAAAATAGATAACTCTGAAGCCTTAACTGCATTCTCCATATTTTATTCCTAACTTATTTATTTGCATGTCTTCTGTTTAATGCTTTTTGAATTCTCAAACACTATTTTCTGTTTGCCTAACTAAGTAGATTAATCAACCCTTGTTTCTTAGTCCTTCAATCTTCGTGGGATCGACCCTCACTCACCTGAGGTATTACTTGGTACGACCTGGTGCACTTGCCGGTTAGTCTGTGGCTAGAAATTACCGCACCAGGAAGCTACTCTTTCAGTCAGGTACCTTGAAATTTCTCTAGGAGCTAACCCGAGGTTGGTCAAAATTTAGAAGTCAATAATAGACAAAGTGGAGGAAAAGCTCTGCTTACGAAAATCGAAGGTGCTCAACAAATAAGGAAAGTTGGTGCTTATTAAAGCTGTTTTAAATATCCTGCCAATATATTATTTAAGCTTATATAAGATGTCGAAGGCTGTTGCTGAGAAATTGATTTCATTACAGAAAAAATTCTTGTGGTGTAAGGATGATGGTAGAAATGGTATGGCTTTGGTTAGATGAAAAGTGGTTCAGGCTTTGAAAAAGCTAGGTGGTCTAGGAGTAGGAGATGCGATGGTTTGTAATACAGCACTTTTGTTTAAGTGGTGGTGAAGGTTTTCAAAGGAAGAATGTTCGTTGTAGAAAAAGGTGGTATGCTCTTGTAATAATCTTAATTCTAACGAGCTACTTTCTACCCAAACATTACCTACTAGAGAGGTCTATAGAAGGATATTTGTCAACTACAAATCAAGGAACAACATGTAAGAGATAAGATGATAAATGGGTTGACTATGGAAGTTGGTAATGGTAAAAGAACTCGATTTTGGGAGGATGTCTAGCTATATTGTGGTCCTTTGAAGAATAGATTTCCAAGGCTCTTCTCTGTTTCAATCCAAAAAGGATCTATCATAGGAGACTGTGGGTTCTGGGATGGGTTAGAGTGGATTTGGAACTTTCAATAGAAGTGTGAGCTATTTTCAATGGGAGTTGAAACTTATGAATCAATTACATGACGCTTTGAGGCTAGTTAAACTAGCAGCTGACAGAGAGGATAGGGTTGTGTGGAAGTTTGATAGACATTGTGTATTTTCTACTAACTCATTTGTGCAAGTGTTGCAGGAGGAAACGCCATCGGATGACGTAACAAGTTATAGTTTCACCAAGACTATTTCGGCTTGGTTCCTCTAAGAGTGGAGCTGTTTGTTTGGTTTGTCTGTTAGTGTTGCAAGTGTGAGGAGTACATGAAGTTAGTCCCACATCAAAGAAAGTAAAGAAGAGTGAGGAATTTATAAGATGAGAGACCCATTAACTTGACACCTTAAGGTTTTGAGTTGGATATGGTGTCTTCTCATCTTATGTTCTCTCACTTGATTTCTCCCCGAAATCTCTCTAGTGGTCGAGAGCTCCCCACGGTTAACCCAACAAGTGATATCAGAGTCGATGGTTAATTGGTCTGGTGGTTTTAAGGGGTATTCAAGGTGAAGCATTGAAAGTCTTTGACGTTAGGATTTTTGCCAGTAAAGAATGTCATAAAAACAGTCGCGTTGTAGATATAGTCTCTAAACCGACAAAAATCCCTTCGTACAAAAGTTTTGGGTGTCACAAGTAACAAACCCCTTTGAAATTGATAACCGAATATTTTAAACCTCGGGTCGTCTTCTCAAGGAATTACAGGGAAGTATGTTCTTATTATTGGTTATGAGTTTGTAAATTGGGGTTTTGGAAGGAGCAACTCCCAATTTCAATCACTGCTTTATTGACAGCTCAAGCGTTACCAATTACTTAACCAAAGCCAAAAGGAAGAAAATATCTAAATTAAATAGCATCAATATAAATAAAGCAAAGCAAAATTAAATCTGAGAATACCTCGAATAAAATACATTCAAAGTAGTAAAATCTAACATGGAAAAGTTCATAAGCCAATTGGGCAACATAAATCAGATACAAATAAAAGCATGAGAGTATCTGAAAGTAAAAGAGAAATAAAAAGTAAAAGGAATATTAAACCTGGATCGAGAGTTACTCCTAAAACTAAGAGAAATCCTAAATCCTAATCCTAAGAGAGAGGAGAGAACCTCTCTCTCTAAAAACTACATCTACTCCTAAAATTATGAATTATCAGAGCCTCTCCATGAATGGATGCATTTCCCCACTTTATAGCCTCTAATCTGTGTTTTCTGGGCCGCAAACTGGGTCAAAAACAGTCCAGAATTCGCTGGTTTCGAATTTTGCCACGCTGGATTTCCATCACTGTGATGCGGCCGCATGGATCACGCGGTCGCGTTGCCTAGCGTCAGGGGAACTATAGCATATTATATATCAAATCGAAGCCCCGGACGTTATCTTTCCAGCGCAACTAGAACTGCGTCATTTGGACCTCTGTAGCTAAAGTTATAGTCGTTTGAGTGCAGAGAGGTCAGGCTGGACAGCTTAGCAATTTCTCCAACTTCTTGCATTCCTTCCACTTTTGCATGCTTTCTTCCCATCCTCCACGCCATTCCTGCCTTATAATATCTGAAAACACTTAACACACATATCAAGGCATCTAATGGTAATAAGAGAGGATTAATAATAAGAAAATATAAGATCAAAGAAGCATGTTTTCAATCAAAGCACATAATTAGGAAGGCAAATGTAAAACCATGCAAATAATATGAATAAGTGGGTAAAGAGTAGATAAAAACCACTCAATTGAGCACAAGATAAACCATAAAATAGTGGTTTATCAACCTCCCCACACTTAAACATTAGCATGTCCTCATGCTAAGCTCAAGAGAAACTACAAAGATGAAGAGGAATGATAGAGATGTATGAAATGCAATCTACCTATATGAATGCAAATATATGCAGAATATTTCTATCTACTTGGTCAAAAGTAAATAAGTTCTCCAAGACAAATATAAATCAGATTCCACTAATTCAAATCATACAATAAAAAGCAAGTGAACTTGTAAGAAGACAGCTCATGAAAGCAGGGAACATAAAATTTAAGCGTTGAACCCTCACTGGAAGTGTATATCACTCTAATCTCTCAAGTGTATAGGGTTATTCACTCTACTCTTCTCTAGTCATGCTTTCTAAACCTTGTTCTTCATCTAACCAATCAACAAAATTTAATATACCAATGCAAACATCATGAGATCTTTTTCAAGGTTGTAATGGGGCTAAGGTAAGGGTAAATGTATATATATGGCTAAGTGAGTTTTATAAATTGAATCTTTAATTAACCTAAGCTCTCACCTAATATACATATACTATATATACTTTTAAATTCATGCCTAGCTACCCATAATTCCCACTTTTGTATAATTCCCATACTCATGTACCAAATTTTCTTTAATTTTTATCACATGTGCATTGATCTTTTATTAAACTTAATATTGGGGTAATTTTGTCCCCTTATTTATTTACTTATATTATATATATATATTTTTTTCTTTTTCTCTCTCTCTTTTTTTTTTTGTAGAGAAATAAACATATCTTATCAATGCACATGGATTTTCTATTATTTTTCTATTTTGGTTTTTTATGAGTAGGTTCCCAAATTCCCAATATTCAAATAAATTAGAAACATGATACATTCCCTCATTAACCCATGTTCCCACAATTTCCCCACACTTAATTAACACACTATCTTAAGCTAACCAAAGATTCAATTGGGATAATTAATTTGTTTTCCGCTTAAGGCTAGTGATGTGGTAAAATATAGAATAAATGGGGATTAAAAAGCTCAAAGTGGCTGACAATGGTGATTTAAAGGGTAGGCTTATTTGGGATAAGTGAGCTAAAATCAAACAATGGCCTCAATCATATGCAAGCATGTAAATACACTAAATAATGGACATATAGGTTGGAACAAAATATAGATTACAATCATAGAGAAGGGAACACATAGGAATAAAATATTTATGGTTAAATAATGTAACCATGTAAATAAGCTCAAAATCTCACAGGTTGTGTGTTCTTTGACTCAAAAACCATGTTCCAAATACAACTTCAAACAAATTTAACAAAAAAAAATTTTCAATTTAAATTAGTGAAATAGTATAAAAATTTCTTGAAAAAGAAAATATTACTTCAACCAAGTAGTAACTAAATGCATAAAATCAAATAATCATGCAATTAAATATGCAAATGTAACAATTAACAAAGAAAATAAAATATTGGTGTTTGAGACAGGAAAGTACTAACCCACGGAGATTGGTATCAACCTCCCCACACTTAAAGATTGCACCGTCCTCGGTGCATGCTGAGATTTGCAAGTGGACGGGGGTTGTGGTTCCTCAGTTGGGGCTCTTTTTGTTCCTTTTCTTGCCGGTAGTTTGAGAGTAGCTTTCTCTTTACCCTTCTTGGTGGCCATCCTGAAAAGGGAAAAAGAAAGTGACTTATAAAGCTAAGGGTTAGAGCAAGGAAGAGAGCGGGAAAGGTGGTAATCAATGCACAATAAAGAAGAATGACGTTAACACACGCTCATGAGTACATGTGCAAAGTCATCAATGGAAAATAGCTAGTGCATATAATAACAATTGAATGTAAGGTGTTTATTGGCATGCAGGCAAAGGCATGAGTAGCATAGATCAAGCATTCAATGTCCAAGTTAGATTACCAAGTCTTTCAAACTAGCAACATGTTTGTAATGACAATTATATTGAATGAATATGATATGAAAAAGGGTTTTGTGAAAAGCAGGCATTCAGAGTAGTAGGATAAAAGATACTGAAAAGCAGTGCACAATGCCATACGAGCGTTTTCACAAACACATAGCATGTATGGTAAATAATCTAATGAAAATAATAAATTGAACATGCAAGCAACCCTTTAAAAATAAATATATATAATTGTCAAATAATTCCTCTAATAATCCACAAGTAAAATATAGAAATAATGACCCAAATAAATTTCTAACACCAATGAAAATAATGCAATGAATGAAAGTATGTAAATAAATTAAAATAAAATAAAAAAAATAAGAAGAATGAGAAGGGAAAGAAGATAAGGAAGAAGAAAGAAAAAAGAAAAGATAAGAAAAATAAGGATTAGAGAAGAAAAGATAAGAAAATTGGCTGATCTGGATATTCTGTGCGCCGCTTGTGACGCGGACGCGTGAGTGACGCGGTCGCGTGGTGCGTGATAAGGTCAGGTGACGCGGACGTGTGGGTCACGCGATCGCGTGGCCTGTTTTGTGCGATTGGCACGGGTGCAGCCTCGCGGTCGCGCAACTCTCTGTTCGAAACTCTTTTTGCCAAAATTCTGGGTGACGCGGTCGCGTGGTCGACGCGATCGCCCGGGTGGCCTTATTTCCAATATGACGCGGACGCGTGGGTGACGCGTTCGCGTGGCAGGGCTTGTGCTACTAGCACGGGTCCAGCCCAACTTCAGCTCAACTTTCGGCCATACACCTTGTTACGTCGAGATCCAGGGCACGTGGCCGCGTGGGGCACGCGGTCGCGTGGGGGGCCATGGTTCCCATGCGACGCGAACGCGTCGGTGACGCGGTCGCGTGGGTTGATTTGTGCCATTGGCACGCCTCCAGCCATGCTCCAGCATGACTTTCTATTCATTTATTTTTTTCTTCACTCCCCTTGCGACGCGGACGCATCGCTGATGCGATCGCGTCGCGTAGCGAAATTTTTTTTTGTAATCTGAAAAATGCAGAATGCAGTGTTAATATGAATGTGATGCAAAACTCCAGGTTCAATATAATGGTGATTGATAGAATGGATTCCTGGGTCCCAGACTTTGCCTTTGCACCCGTCTTTTGGTTGAGCAATATTGTTCCCTCTGGGTGGCAAGCAGTCTGAATTCTCACGTAAGCGGCCAAAAAACTTCCTAGATCCATTCAGTTGAGCTTTACACCAACCTTTGCATTTAAACTTTGAGCACACAACCATGTTGAACCTTGCTTGGCAATTCTTATCATTGGCCATCTTCCTCTTACTCTTAATGCCACAAAGAGCTCTAAGTTGACCATCCGTCTCCAGTAGCCCATATTCAAGTGGAATTAGGAAGCTAAGGGATATGAATTTTACCCACTTGAATGTTGTGAAGGATGATGGCAACTTAGGGGGAGGTATTTTTAATGAAATTGCAAGCTCCACTCCCTTGTGCTCTTTTCTGATAACTACCACCTCTTTGCAAGCTTCTTCAATTTCAACATCTTCCTCTTGGTAGCTTTCTTCCAATTGAATCTCCTCTTCATTGCTATCCAAGGGCATAGGAGGCTGTGCTTCTTCTTGTTGAATCTCCATCACTTGATCAACCTCTTCCAAGTCTTCAACTGTGATATGCCTTGGAGGTTGTACACCCTCCTCAGCATCAAATTCAACCGTCTTGGAAAGAGGTTCTATGATTGGACTTTCCCATGGAGGTTCTGAATCTCCTAAGTCTTCAACCACTTCTTCTTCTTCAATAATTCCGGCTTCCTCTACTTGTTCCAGTACAAAGTCATGCTCCGTACTGTTCACTGAAGTTTCTAGTATTTCTTTCATACTACGTTCTTCATTAGATTGTCCACATGAAGCCATGGGGATTCCTTGAGTGTCCGAACGTCGGGAAGCTAATTGACTCATTATTGCTTGCCCCAATTGATGAATGGTTGCCTGAAATCGATCCACTATTTTTTTTAGGCGAACCTCTGCTTCTCGGGTTGCCGGATTTGGACAGGACACATAGAGAAGTGGTGGTGGTTGGGAGTGAGTGGATTGGAATTGGGGTGGTTCTATATATGGTTCATATGGCTCATAAGGTGGTTGGTATGGTGGTTGAGGGTTAGGGTCATATGGAGGTGAATGGTGGTAGTTGGCTTGTGAGTGTGGTAGTTCAAAGTTGTGTTGAGGAAAGGGTTCATAGGCATATGGTGGTGGTTGTTGATAGTAAGGTTATTTAAATTTTGAATTTGAAAATTAAATTTTGAATTTTGAATATTTTGAAATTTGATTTTTGAAATAAGATAAGATAAGATAAAAATTTTAAAAATAAAAATCTGAAATTTTTTTTTTCGAAAAAAATTAATTAAAAATAATTTTGAATTTAATGAGGAAAGAGAAAAACAATAAAATGACACCAAATTTCAAATTTTTAGATCAAAACAAAGAAAACAACTAAGAACAGCTTGAAGGTCAAGATGAACGCGAAGAACAACTTGAAGATCAAGATGTCACTAAGAACAAATTTTTGAAAAAAAAATTTTTTATTAACTAAATAAAAACGAATAACCTCTTAATTTATGAAAAAGCAAAAATAAAAACAAAAATAAAAACAAATAAACAAGCAAAAATCAAAAAAATATTTACAATAACCAATAATAAGGCACACGTTTGCAATTCCCCGGCAACGGCGGCATTTTGACGTTAGGATTTTTGCCAGTAAAGAATGTCATAAAAACAGTCGCGTTGTAGATATAGTCTCTAAACCGACAGAAATCCCTTCGTACAAAAGTTTTGGGTGTCACAAGTAACAAACCCCTTTGAAATTGATAACCGAATATTTTAAACCTCGGGTCGTCTTCTCAAGGAATTGCAGGGAAGTATGTTCTTATTATTGGTTATGAGTTTGTAAATTGGGGTTTTGGAAGTAAGGTGGGAATATGTTATATGACAAGTAAAATAAAATAATAATAATAATAAAAATAAACTCTTGGCAAGGTATTAGAACTGGAGATCCTATCCTTATCAATTGTAATGAGAATTGGATTTTTCTCCCACTTTGTTAACCTCTAACTATGAAGGTAAGTTAAGTGGATGAATTAATTTTTATTCCTCAGGTCCTAGTCTTTCTTTGGGAAAGACTAGAGTTATTGGAATTTGAATTAATGAAATGAAGAAATCAAATTTTCAATCAACAATGAGTTTTCCAAAAGGAAGAAAATATCTAAATTAAAAAGCATCAATATAAATAAAGCAAAGCAAAATTAAATCTGAGAATACCTCGAATAAAATACATTCAAAGTAGGAAAATCTAACATGGAAAAGTTCATAAGCCAATTGGGCAACATAAATCAGATACAAATAAAAGCATGAGAGTATCTGAAAGTAAAAGAGAAATTAAAAGTAAAAGGAATATTAAACCTGGATCGAGAGTTACTCCTAAAATTAAGAGAAATCCTAAATCCTAATCCTAAGAGAGAGGAGAGAACCTCTCTCTCTAAAAACTACATCTACTCCTAATTATGAATTATCAGAGCCTCCCCATGAATGGATGCATTCCCCCACTTTATAGCCTCTAATCTGTGTTTTTTGGACCGCAAACTGGGTCAAAAACAGTCCAGAATTCGCTGGTTTTGAATTTTGCCACGCTGGATTTCCGTCACTGCGACGCGGCCACATGGATCACGCGGTCGCGTCGCCTAGTGTTAGGGGAACTATAGCATATTATATATCAAATCGAAGCCCCGGACATTAGCTTTCCAACGCAACTGAAACCGCGTCGTTTGGACCTCTGTAGCTAAAGTTATAATCGTTTGAGTGCAGAGAGGTCAGACTGGACAGCTTAGCAATTTCTCCAACTTCTTGCATTCCTTCCACTTTTGCATGCTTTCTTCCCATCCTCCACGCCATTCCTGCCTTATAATATCTGAAAACACTTAACACACATATCAAGGCATCTAATGGTAATAAGAGAGGATTAATAATAAGCAAATATAAGATCAAAGAAGCATGTTTTCAATCAAAGCACATAATTAGGAAGGCAAATATAAAACCATGCAAATAGTATGAATAAGTGGGTAAAGAGTAGATAAAAACCACTCAATTGAGCACAAGATAAATCACAAAATAGTGGTTTATCAGTCTTCTCAGCAAAGGTGGTCCGAACGGCGTGTCCCGCGGTGTTTTGTGGCGGTGTGATGGACGAATTCTCATATGTGGAAGAGCTAGAAGGGAGTTGATGCTTGATGTGGAGGCTCACACTCGAGGGGGAGATTGTTAGTGTTGCAAGTGTGAGGAGTACATGAAGTTAGTCCCACATCAAAGAAAGTAAGGAAGAGTGAGGAGTTTATAAGATGATAGACCAATTAACTTGAAACCTTAAGGTTTTGAGTTGGATGTGGTGTCTTCTCATCTTATGTTCTCTCACTTGATTCCTTCCCGAAATCTCCCCGGTGGTCGAAAGCTCCCCACGGTTAACCCCTACATTGTCTTGATAGGCAGGGTGAATACAAAAAAAAAAAAGATTGTGAATATGTTCATCACTTATTTTTTGGATGTGAATTTACTTGGCAGGTGTGGTGCGCATTGTTATTTCATTTTGATAGGTGGCACTTTTAGCAAGGGGGTAGAACCGTAGAAGAGATTATTAATATGTCTAGTCTTAGTTACTAGGAGTGGCGGTGTAAGGATCCCTTTTATTATTAATGACAATATTGAAGATGACAAACATGTTATTGCTTAGTAAGTTACTAGGTGGTTACAGTTAATGTTGGTTAGTTTTTGTTTCTCTGTATTTTTATTCTATTTTTGTGTTGAGCTTCTTTGTTTAAAAAAAAAAAAAACACAAGTAAAAATTTGATTGTGTGCTAATAGTTATAGTTGAGTATTTCGCTACAAAATAATTAAATTATGCAATTGCCATCTTAAAAAATTATTTTTCAAAATGTAAACCTATTTTCTAATCAAAATTAATGGACCCTTTAATTTGTGCAATTAATTAGTAGTATCAAAGAAGAAAAAAAATCCTTTGTGGTCCAGTATATTTGACGCTTAAATTAGCATATATACACTACTACTAGAGTAACATAAGTCAAATATATATGCATTCTGCAATATGTAAATTAATGTTGTGCACGTTTGTAAATCCAAATGCAAAAACGTTTTAACAGTCGGGCACATCCAAGAAACTGTTATTACTACTTATAAGAGGTGGCTCAATTCCTCAATTTGGACTAGTGTGTACCCCGAAGATTTGTTTAATTGTGATGTTCAAGTTGAAAATATATATAGTATTATTTGTTTATTATTTGTGATAAAGTGATTCTTCATAAATAAATTTTGTGTTATTATTATTAATTAATTATTATTTTAAAAGATAAATATTAATAAATTTGATTTTTTTTAACACATATATATGATGCAGGTCTTGTGGTATTAGTATATAAAAGTTAGGTGTATAATTACACCGTAATACTTAGTTTATTTCAATTTTCAATTAGATATCTACTATAACTTAATAGGCCTTTATCTAATTTTGTAAGGTTAAATACAAAAGCTTATTTCACTAAAAAAAATATGTATATACGTAAGCAGCATTATTACAGATTTATTTTGATCACAAAATTTAATTAATTCGTATAACGTAATTAAAGATTAATCTGTAAGAATCTAACGGTAAATAACATAAAATTATAAGAAAATATATTTTAATAATTAAACATAAAAGT